>NC_068450.1:28980770-29043270 GCF_023373465.1 Oncorhynchus keta
GGAGACAGGGGAGAGAGAAAGAGAGAGGGGGAGACAGGGGAGAGAGAAAGAGAGAGGGGGAGACAGGGAGAGAGAAAGAGAGAGACAGGGAAGAGAGAAAGAGAGAGGGGGAGACAGGGGAGAGAGAAAGAGAGAGGGGATATAGAGACAGGGAGAGAGAGAGAGAGAGGAGACAGGGGAGAGAGCGAGACGGGAGAGAGAAAGAGAGAGGGGAGACAGGGAGAGAGAACAGAGGGGGAGACAGGGGAGAGCGAGACGGGGAGAGAGAAATAGAGAGACAGGGGAGATGAGCGAGACGGGGAGAGAGAAAGAGAGACAGGGGAGAGAATATAGAGACAGGGAGAGAGAGAGAGAGAGATGGGAGACAGGGGAGAGAGAAAGAGAGAGGGAGACAGGGGAGAGAGCGAGAGGGGAGGGAGAGAGAAAAGAGAGAGATGGAGAGAGAATATAGAAAGAGAGGGGAGACAGGGAGAGAGAAAGAGAGAGGGGAGACAGGGGAGAGAGAAAGAGAGAGGGAGACAGGGAGAGATGCGAGAGGGGAGAGAGAGAATAGAGAGATGGGAGACAGGGAGAGAGATGTGAGACGGGGAGAGAGAAAGAGAGACAGGGGAGAGAGCGAGATGGGATGAGAGAGAAAGAGAGACAGGGGAGATGTGATGTAGAGACGGGGAGAGAGGGGAGACAGGGAGAGAGAAAGAGAGAGGGGGAGACAGGGGAGAGAGCGAGACGGGGAGAGAGAAAGAGAGACAGGGGAGAGAGCGAGACGGGGAGAGAGAGAGAGAGACAGGGGAGAGAGAAAGAGAGAAAGAGAGAGGGGGAGAGAGCGAGGGAAAAGGAAAAAACATTGTTGCAGATGTTCAGACAGACATTCATGTGTCTCTTCAATCAGGCTCGCTCAGTGACAAGAGCTTCTCATGCATCCTATTATTCCTGCTATGACCAGTCGGTGGCAGTGCCGCAGTGGCAGTCAGCCACAGGGTGGTCCTGGGGCCAAGCTAAGCTAATATACCTTGGGAGTTATGGGGGTGCATATATGCTTGCCTAAAACCACAAACATTTAAAGACATATTCTCCTACTGCACATACACCGAGTCCCCTTTCTAACAGAAATGTTTTGACTTTGTGAAATCCAAACAAAAACATGTACACAATGGTTACATTTTCCCAGAATAATACATACACACACATATAGACCCTTCACACTCTCTCTCCTTCACCTCTCCTAATCTTTCTTACTGTGTCAGCCACTCCTTTGTATTCTATCTCTCCTTCTATTTTCAACATACACACGGTTCAGTTCAGCCTCTCTGTGCTGCAGTGAAGACACAGTGTGACCGCTTCTTTGCTCACATGATGGATTATGAAGTGTACTCGGTACACTAACATATCTATGCGAGTGTGTGTTTCTTTGTGTGTTTGTGTATGTGTTCAGGGTCATTTGGCCAATCTGCAGGCTGCCTGTGTGCACTGCTCCGTTGCCACAGTAATTGGGGATGATGGACAGCCGGAGATCTGGCCTGAGCTGCATGAGGATAGGGGCTGGGCCATGAGAGACGGACTATGAGTGCGTCTGTTTGTGTGTGAGTGTGTGTGTGCATGCCAGTGTGTGTTTGTGTGCTTGTGAGTGTGTATATATATAGATGATGTGAGTAGAGGACTATAGATTATGTGATATAGAGGAATATAGATGATGTGATGTAGAGGAATATAGATGATGTGATGTAGAGGAATATAGATGATGTGATGTAGAGGAATACAGATGATGTGATATAAAGGAATGAAGATGATGTGATATAAAGGAATACAGATGATGTGATATAAAGGAATATAGATGATGTGATATAAAGGAATACAGATGATGTGATATAGAGGAATACAGATGATGTGATATAAAGGAATATAGATGATGTGATATAAAGGAATATAGATGATGTGATATAGAGGAATATAGATGATGTGATATAAAGGAATACAGATGATGTGATATAAAGGAATATAGATTATGTGATATAGAGGAATATAGATGATGTGATATAAAGGAATATAGATGATGTGATATAAAGGAATATAGATGATGTGATGTAGAGGAATATAGATGATGTGATATAAAGGAATATAGATGATGTGATATAAAGGAATATAGATGATGTGATATAAAGGAATACAGATGATGTGATATAAAGGAATACAGATGATGTGATATAAAGGAATATAGATGATGTGATATAAAGGAATATAGATGATGTGATATAAAGGAATATAGATGATGTGATATAGAGGAATATAGATGATGTGATATAGAGGAATATAGATGATGTGAGTAGAGGAATATAGATGATGTGATGTAGAGGAATATAGATGATGTGATGTAGAGGAATATAGATGATGTGATGTAGAGGAATATAGATGATGTGATATAGAGGAATATAGATGATGTGATGTAGAGGAATACAGATGATGTGATATAAAGGAATATAGATGATGTGATATAAAGGAATACAGATGATGTGATATAAAGGAATACAGATGATGTGATATAAAGGAATACAGATGATGTGATATAAAGGAATAAAGATGATGTGATATAGAGGAATATAGATGATGTGATATGGAGGTAAATGAATATAGATGATGTGATATAAAGGAATACAGATGATGTGATATAAAGGAATATAGATGATGTGATATAAAGGAATACAGATGATGTGATATAGAGGAATATAGTTGATGTGATATAGAGGAATATAGTTGATGTGATATAGAGGAATATAGTTGATGTGATATAGAGGAATATAGTTGATGTGATATAAAGGAATATAGTTGATGTGATATAGAGGAATATAGTTGATGTGATATAAAGGAATACAGATGATGTGATGTAGAGCAATATAGTTGATGTGATATAAAGGAATATAGTTGATGTGATATAGAGGAATACAGATGATGTGATATAGAGGAATACAGATGATGTGATATAGAGGAATACAGATGATGTGATATAAAGGAATACAGATGATGTGATATAGAGGAATATAGTTGATGTGATATAAAGGAATATAGTTGATGTGACATAAAGGAATATAGATGATGTGATGTAGAGGAATACAGATGATGTGATATAGAGGAATACAGATGATGTGATATAAAGGAATACAGATGATGTGATATAAAGGAATACAGATGATGTGATATAAAGGAATATAGATGATGTGATATAAAGGAATACAGATGATGTGATGTAGAGGAATATAGTTGATGTGATGTAGAGGAATATAGATGATGTGATGTAGAGGAATATAGATGATGTGATATAGAGGAATACAGATGATGTGATATAAAGGAATACAGATGATGTGATATAGAGGAATATAGTTGATGTGATATAAAGGAATATAGATGATGTGATATAAAGGAATACAGATGATGTGATGTAGAGGAATATAGTTGATGTGACATAAAGGAATATAGATGATGTGATGTAGAGGAATACAGATGATGTGATATAGAGGAATACAGATGATGTGATATAAAGGAATACAGATGATGTGATATAAAGGAATACAGATGATGTGATATAAAGGAATATAGATGATGTGATATAAAGGAATACAGATGATGTGATGTAGAGGAATATAGTTGATGTGATATAAAGGAATATAGTTGATGTGATATAAAGGAATATAGTTGATGTGATGTAGAGGATTATAGATGATGTGATGTAGAGGAATATAGATGATGTGATATAGAGGAATACAGATGATGTGATATAAAGGAATACAGATGATGTGATATAGAGGAATATAGATGATGTGATATAAAGGAATATAGATGATGTGATATAGAGGAATACAGATGATGTGATATAAAGGAATATACAGTGGGGAGAACAAGTATTTGATACACTGCCGATTTTCCTACTTACAAAGCATGTAGAGGTCTGTAATTTTTTATCAGAGGTACACTTCAACTGTGAGAGATGGAATCTAAAACAAAAATCCAGAAAATCACAATGTATGATTTTTAAGTAATTAATTAGCATTTTATTGCATGACATAAGTATTTGATCACCTACCAACCAGTAAGAATTCCAGCTCTCACAGACCTGTTAGTTTTTCTTTAAGAATCCCTCCTGTTCTCCACTCATTACTTGTATTAACTGAACCTGTTTGAAGTCGTTACTTGTATAAAAGACACCTGTCCACACACTCAATCAAACAGACTACAACCTCTCCACAATGGCCAAGACCAGAGAGCTGTGTAAGGATATCAGGGATAAAATTGTAGACCTGCACAAGGCTGGGATGGGCTACAGGACAATAGGCAAGCAGCTTGGTGAGAAGGCAACAACTTAAATCAAATCAAATCAAATGATATTTGTCACATACACATGGTTAGCAGATGTTAGTGCGAGTGTAGCGAAATGCTTGTGCTTCTAGTTCCGACAATGCAGTAATAACCAACAAGTAATCCAGCTAACAATTCCAAAACTACTACCTTATAGACACAAGTGTAAGGGGATAAAGAATATGTACATAAAGATATATGAATGAGTGATGGTACAGAGCGGCATAGGCAAGATACAGTAGATGGAATTGAGTGCAGTATATACATATGAGATGAGTATGTAAACAAAGTGGCATAGTTAAAGTGGCTAGTGATACATGTATTACATAAGGATGCAGTAGATGATATAGAGTACAGTATATACGTATACATATGAGATGAATAATGTAGGGTATGAAAACATTATATTAGGTAGCATTGTTTAAAGTGGCTAGTGATATATTTTACTAATTTCCCATCAATTCCCATTATTAAAGTGGCTGGAGTTGAGTCAGTGGGTTGGCAGCAGCCACTCAATGTTAGTGGTGGCTGTTTAACAGTCTGATGGCCTTGAGATAGAAGCTGTTTTTCAGTCTCTCGGTCCCAGCTTTGATGCACCTGTACTGACCTCGCCTTCTGGATGATAGCGGGGTGAACAGGCAGTGGCTCGGGTGGTTGCTGTCCTTGATGATCTTTATGGCCTTCCTGTGACATCGGGTGGTGTAGGTGTCCTGGAGGGCAGGTAGTTTGCCCCCGGTGATGCGTTGTGCAGACCTCACTACCCTCTGGAGAGCCTTACGGTTGTGGGCGGAGCAGTTGCCGTACCAGGCGGTGATACAGCCCGACAGGATGCTCTCGATTGTGCATCTGTAGAAGTTTGTGAGTGCTTTTGGTGACAAGCTGAATTTCTTCAGCCTCCTGAGGTTGAAGAGGCGCTGCTGCACCTTCTTCACGATGCTGTCTGTGTGGGTGGACCAATTCAGTTTGTCTGTGATGTGTACGCCGAGGAACTTATAACTTACGACCATCTCCACTACTGTTCCATCAATGTGGATAGGGGGGTGTTCCCTCTGCTGTTTCCTGAAGTCCACAATCATCTCCTTAGTTTTGTTGACGTTGAGTGTGAGGTTATTTTCCTGACACCACACTCCGAGGGCCCTCACCTCCTCCCTGTAGGCCGTCTCGTCGTTGCTGGTAATCAAGCCTACCACTGTTATGTCGTCCGCAAACTTGATGATTGAGTTGGAGGCGTGCGTGGCCACGCAGTCGTGGGTGAACAGGGAGTACAGGAGAGGGCTCAGAACGCACCCTTGTGGGGCCCCAGTGTTGAGGATCAGCGGGGTGGAGATGTTGTTGCCTACCCTCACCACCTGGGGGCGGCCCGTCAGGAAGTCCAGTACCCAGTTGCACAGGGCGGGGTCGAGACCCAGGGTCTCGAGCTTGATGACGAGCTTGGAGGGCACTATGGTGTTAAATGCCGAGCTGTAGTCGATGAACAGCATTCTCACATAGGTATTCCTCTTGTCCAGATGGGTTAGGGCAGTGTGCAGTGTGGTTGAGATTGCATCGTCTGTGGACCTATTTGGGCGGTAAGCAAATTGGAGTGGTTCTAGGGTGTCAGGTAGGGTGGAGGTGATATGGTCCTTGACTAGTCTCTCAAAGCACTTCATTATGACAGAAGTGAGTGCTACGGGGCGGTAGTCGTTTAGCTCAGTTACCTTAGCTTTCTTGGGAACAGGAACAATGGTGGCCCTCTTGAAGCATGTGGGAACAACAGACTGGGATAGGGATTGATTGAATATGTCCGTAAACACACCAGCCAGCTGGTCTGCGCATGCTCTGAGGGCGCGGCTGGGGATGCCGTCTGGGCCTGCAGCCTTGCGAGGGTTGACACGTTTAAATGTTTTCCTCACGTTGGCTGCAGTGAAGGAGAGTCCGCATGTTTTAGTTGTACACTGAATCAGCGTATTCGTCAATGTTGTCGTCTGACGCAATACGGAACATATCCCAGTCCACGTGATGGAAGCAGTCTTGGAGTGTGGAATCAGATTGGTCGGACCAGCGTTGAACAGACCTCAGCGTGGGAGCGTCTTGTTTTAGTTTCTGTCTGTAGGCAGGGATCAACAAAATGGAGTCGTGGTCAGCTTTTCCGAAAGGAGGGCGGGGCAGGGCCTTATATGCGTCGCGGAAGTTGGAATAGCAATGATCCAAGGTTTTTCCCACCCTGGTTGCGCAATCGATATGCTGATAAAATTTAGGGAGTCTTGTTTTCAGATTAGCCTTGTTGAAATCCCCAGCTACAATGAATGCAGCCTCCGGATATATGGATTCCAGTTTGCAAAGAGTCAAATAAAGTTCGTTCAGATCCATCGATGTGTCTGCTTGGGGGGGAATATATACGGCTGTGATTATAATCGAAGAGAATTCCCTTGGTAGATAATGCGGTCTACATTTGATTGTGAGGAATTCTAAATCAGGTGAAGAGAAGGACTTGAGTTCCTGTATGTTGTTTTGGCCACACCACGTCCCGTTAACCATAAAGCATACGCCCCCGCCCCTCTTCTTACCAGAAAGATGTTTGTTTCTATCGGCGCGATGCGTGGAGAAACCAGCTGGCTGCACCGTCTCTGATAGCGTCTCTCCAGTGAGCCATGTTTCCGTGAAGCAAAGAACGTTACGGTCTCTGATGTCCCTCTGGAATGCTACCCTTGCTCGGATTTCATCAACCTTGTTGTCAAGAGACTGGACATTGGCGAGGAGAATGCTAGGGAGTGGTGCACGATGTGCCCGTCTCCGGAGTCTGACCAGAAGACCGCTTCGTTTTCCCCTTTTTTGAAGTCGTTTTTTGGGGTCGCCGGCTGGGATCCATTCCGTTGTCCTGGGTGAAAGGCAGAACACAGGGTCCGCTTCGCGAAAGTTATATTCTTGGTCGTACTGATGGTGAGTTGACGCTGCTCTTATGTTCAGTAGTTCTTCTCGACTGCATGTAATGAAACCTAAGATGACCTGGGATACCAATGTAAGAAATAACACGTAAAAAAAAAAAAAACTGCATAGTTTCCTAGGAACGCGAAGCGAGGCGGCCATCTCTGTCGGCGCCGATGTGAACTGTTAGCGCAATTATTAGAAAATGGAAGAAGTTCAAGATCTGGGGCTCCATACAAGATCTCACCTCGTTGGGCATCAATGATCATGAGGAAGGTGAGGGATCAGCCCAGGAATACACGGCAGGACCTGGTCAATGACCTGAAGAGAGCTGGGACCACAGTCTCAAAGAAAACCATTAGTAACACACTACGCCGTCATGGATTAAAATCCTGCAGTGCACGCAAGGTCACCCTGCTCAAGCCAGCGCATATCCAGGCCCGTCTGAAGTTTGCCAATGACCATCTGGATGATCCAGAGGAGGAATGGGAGAAGGTCATGTGGTCTGATGAGACAAAAATTTCGCTTTTTGGTCTAAACTCCACTTGCCGTGTTTGGAGGAAGAAGAAGGATGAGTACAACCTCAAGAACACCATCCCAACCGTGGAGCATGGAGGTGCTTTGGGGATGCTTTTCTGCAAAGGGGACAGGACGACTTTACCGTATTGAGGGGAGGATGGATGGGGCCATGTATCGCGAGATCTTGGCCAACAATCTCCTTCCCTCAGTGAGAGCATTGAAGATGGGTCATGGCTGGGTCTTCCAGCATGACAATGACCCGAAACACACAGCCAGGGAACTAAGGAGTGGCTCCCTAAGAAGCATCTCAAGGTCCTGGAGAGGCTTAGCCAGTCTCCAGACCTGAACCCAATAGAAAATCTTTGGAGGGAGCTGAAAGTCCGTATTGCCCAGCGACAGCCCCGAAACCTGAAGGATCTGGAGAAGGTCTGTATGGAGGAGTGGGCCAAAATCCCTGCTGCAGTGTGTGCAAACCTGGTCAAGAACTACAGGAAACGTATGATCTCTGTAATTGAAAACAAACGTTTCTGTACCAAATATTAAGTTCTGCTTTTCTGATGTATCAAATACTTATGTCATGCAATACAATGCTAATGAATTACTTAAAAATCTTACAATGTGATTTTCTGGGTTTCTCTTTTAGATTCAGTCTCTCACAGTTGAAGTGTACCTATGATGAACATTACAGATCTCTACATGCTTTGTGCTTTGTAAGTAGGAAAACCTGCAAAATCGGCAGTGTATCAAATACTTGTTCTCCCCACTGAAGATTATGTTATATAGATAAAGGTAAAGGAATATAGATGATGTGACATAAAGGAATATAGATGATGTGATTTAAATGAATATAGATGTTGTGATATAGAGGTAATGGAATATAGATGATGTGATTTAGAGGTAAAGGAATATAGATGATGTGGTATGGAGGTAAAGGAATATAGATGATGTGATATGGAGGTAAAGGAATATAGATGATATAAAGGAATATAGATTATGTGATTTAAAGGAATATAGATGATGTGATATGGAGGTAAAGGAATATAGATGATGTGAGGTAAAGGAATGTAGATATGATTTAAAGGAATATAGATGATGTGATATAGGGGTAAAGCATATTCGAGGGTAGTAACATTACATTCTATCTAACCTATATCTATAGTAACATCCTGCAGGGTAGTCCTTTCTCAATCACACACACACCATACAGGCACGCACGTGCACACATACTAACAGATAGATAGGTAGAATCACACTGCAGCATCCACGGGTCTGTCTGCCTGTCTGCCTGTCTGCCTGTCAGTCTGCCTTTCTGTCTGCCTGTCTGTCTGCCTGTATGCCCATCTGTCTTTCTGTCTGCCTGTCTGAAGGCTATTATCGATTTTTTATCTTAGTCTGGACTTCCCATGATTCCTTGCTCCAGCCCACCAGAGGAAAAGCCGGTTGCATAACGGCAGTTTTTCTGTGTGCTTTGGTGCTGAACTGTGAAGGCGTGTGACTTTGAAAACCCTCCCCTGGGATCCACATGCTTTTAGTTCCACTTTTGCTCAGTCCACTGGAATAACAGGCTGTAGGCCTCTGTGAGTGTGGAGAGGGGTGTGTGTGTGCGTATGTGTGTGTGTGAGTGTGTGTGTGTGTGTGTGTGTGTGTGTGTGTGTGTGTGTGTGTGTGTGTGTGTGTGTGTGTGTGTGTGTGTGTGTGTGTGTGTGTGTGTGTACAGCTGCAGAAAACACACCAAAAAAGCTAAAATGACTGTAGCCAGTCTTTCAAGGAACAGAATCAAACCTGAAGGAATCATACATTTTTACTTATGGACAAATGTAGAATCCATATGGTGATATAAAGCAAAAGTGACAACACTCCACACCCTCTCTCTTACCTTCCCATAGCCTAGCATGATGATTCGTACTAGCACCACGTTGATCCTGGCTCCCAGAGAGGGGTCATGGTAAATCTCATTCACCTGCACAGACAAAGACACATAGACATTTAATAACAGAGAGAGAGAAAGATAGAAAGAGAGATATAGAGATATAGACAGAGAGAGACAGAGACAGAGAGAGACAGAGAACGAGAGAGAGAGAGATGGAGACAGACAGAGAGAGACAGAGAAAGAGAGAGAGAGAGAGTTGAGTTGGCGAGAAAAAGAAAGAGGATGTATTCTTAGATTTTCAGGGAGAGGGAATGAGAGGTGCAAGACAGGATGAGAGATGGGAAGATAAAGCTAGAAACAAGGAGGAGGGGAGGTAGAGAAAGAGAGGGAACAGAGGTGTAGTTGTTCTTCCCACTTCTCTTTATCGCCTTGAGAGCAGGAACTGGTTGCTAGGCAACCCCCAAACCAACTCAGGGACAAGGGTGCCCCCTCTGTGTAGTCCCAGACCTAGGTCAGCAACACCACTAGGTCTCATGGTAACGTTCCGAGGAGGGTCCTCTTCACACAGAATCTCCCAACAAATCACCAGGCAGACATGCCAGAACATCCCGATTCGAAACCAAAGATTGCATGGGGAAACCTTTGCAGTGGTCTTAGTGAAGGTAGTTGAGCTCCATCTTGCTAGATACTATTTTGTGTCTGGGGGATGTTTAAACTAGGACAAAAAGTGGATAGGGCGGTGATTTAAGAAAATCAGATGTCCCAACACTGTTCTTTCCTATATGCCAAACTGACGCTGTCTACTTACAGACAGACAGTCTGTACGTGTGTGGTTTTGTGGAGTAGGCTACGCTCAAATTCAATCTCTTAGACCATGTGTTTCCACTGAAAACAGAACAACAGGTGTGTGTTTATGCCGTGTGTCTGTTTTTTTACCCAAGGTGCTTTGCAGTTTTCAAGACTGCAGTGGATATCACACACTAGTTCTGACTTAGCTTCTCTCTCTCTTACTCTCCCTTCTCTCTCTCTCTCTCTCTCTCTCTCTCTCTAATTCTAACTCTCAATTTCCCTTCCTTCTCTCTCTCTCTAACTCTCCATTTCCCTTCCCTTCCCTCTGTCTGTCTGTCTGTCTGTCTGTCTGTCTGTCTGTCTGTCTCTCTGTCTGTCTGTCTGTCTCTCTGTCTCTCTGTCTCTCTGTCTCTCTGCCTGTCTCTCTTCTTGTCTGTCTCTCTGCCTGACTCTCTTCCTGTCTTTCTCTCTGCCTGTCTGTCTGTCTCTCTCTCTCTCTGTCTGTCCTACTTCTCCTTAATGTAGCACAGCATTCCTTCATTATCTTTCACAGCTTTCCAGGAATAAAACATCTAGAGGTGATGTGTGGGAGAACAAGGAATCAAATAATATTAAATGTTACATGCGCTGAATACAACAGCTGTAGACTTTCCAGTGGAATGCTTACTTACGAGCCCATTGCCAACAATGCAGAGTTAAAAAGTAAGAAAAATATTTGCTAAATAAAAAAGGAAATGTTTACACAATGAAAAATATAACGAGGCGATATACAAGGAGTACCAGTACTGAGTCAATGTGCAGGGGTACGAGGTAGTTGAGGTAATTGAGGTAATACAGTATGTACATGTGGGTTGGGGTAAAAGTGACGAGGCAGTCAGGATATATAATAAACAGAGGAGCAGCAGCATATCTAAAGAGGGAAGTGTACAGTATCTACAGTGTGTGTGTGTGTGTGTGTGTGTGTGTGTGTGTGTGTGTGTGTGTGTGTGTGTGTGTGTGTGTGTGTGTGTGTGTGTGTGTGTGTGTGTGTGTGTGTGTGTGTGTGTGTGTGTGTGTGTGTGTGTGTGCATGTGTGCGTGCGTGCGTGTGTTTCTGTGCATTTTTTTACTCTATATATTTTTTAAATTGAACCTTTATTTAACTAGGCAAGTCAGTAAAGAACAAATTCTTATTTAAAATAACAGCCTACACCTGCCAAACCCGGACAACGCAGGGCCAATTGTGCTCCGCCCAACGGGACCAAATCACAGCCGGTTGTGATACAGCCTGTAATCAAACCAGGGTCTGTAGCGACGCCTCTAGCACTGAGATGCAGTGTCTTAGACCGCTGCGCCACTCTGGAGTATGTGTGTGGAATCAATATGAATGTGTGCGTGTGTTTTGTGCATGTGACCATATTGTGTGTGTGTGTGTTGGAGTGTCAGAGTAGCATGTGTGAGAGTGTGGGTAGAGTCCAGTGAGAGTGTGGGTAGAGTCCAGTGAGAGTGTGGGTAGAGTCCAGTGAGTGTGTGGGTAGAGTCCAGTGAGAGTGTGGTTGTTAGAGTCCAGTGAGTGTGTGGGTAGAGTCCAGTGAGTGTGTGGGTAGAGTCCAGTGAGAGTGTGAGTAGAGTCCAGTGAGAGTGTGAGTAGAGTCCAGTGAGAGTGTGAGTAGAGTCCAGTGAGTGTGTGGGTAGAGTCCAGTGAGTGTGTGTCCAGTGAGAGAGTCCAGTGAGAGTGTGGGTAGAGTCCAGTGAGTGTGTGGGTAGAGTCCAGTGAGTGTGTGGGTAGAGTCCAGTGAGAGTGTGGGTAGAGTCCAGTGAGTGTGTGGGTAGAGTCCAGTGAGTGTGTGGGTAGAGTCCAGTGAGTGTGTGGGTAGAGTCCAGTGAGTGTGTGGGTAGAGTCCAGTGAGAGTGTGGGTAGAGTCCAGTGAGAGTGTGGGTAGAGTCCAGTGAGAGTGTGGGTAGAGTCCAGTGAGTGTGTGAGTAGAGTCCAGTGAGTGTGTGGGTAGAGTCCAGTGAGTGTGTGGGTAGAGTCCAGTGAGAGTGTGGGTAGAGTCCAGTGAGAGTGTGGGTAGAGTCCAGTGAGAGTGTGGGTAGAGTCCAGTGAGAGTGTGGGTAGAGTCCAGTGAGAGTGTGAGTAGAGTCCAGTGAGTGTGTGGGTAGAGTCCAGTGAGTGTGTGAGTAGAGTCCAGTGAGTGTGTGGGTAGAGTCCAGTGAGTGTGTGGTAGAGTCCAGTGAGTGTGTGGGTAGAGTCCAGTGAGAGTGTGGGTAGAGTCCAGTGAGAGTGTGGGTAGAGTCCAGTGAGTGTGTGGGTAGAGTCCAGTGAGTGTGTGGGTAGAGTCCAGTGAGTGTGTGGGTAGAGTCCAGTGAGTGTGTGGGTAGAGTCCAGTGAGTGTGTGGGTAGAGTCCAGTGAGAGTGTGGGTAGAGTCCAGTGAGAGTGTGGGTAGAGTCCAGTGAGAGTGTGAGTCCAGTGAGAGTCCAGTGAGTTTGTGGGTAGAGTCCAGTGAGAGTGTGGGTAGAGTCCAGTGAGTGTGTGGGTAGAGTCCAGTGAGTGTGTGGGTAGAGTCCAGTGAGTGTGTGGGTAGAGTCCAGTGAGTGTGTGGGTAGAGTCCAGTGAGAGTGTGGGTAGAGTCCAGTGAGAGTGTGGGTAGAGTCCAGTGAGTGTGTGGGTAGAGTCCAGTGAGTGTGTGGGTAGAGTCCAGTGAGTGTGTGGGTAGAGTCCAGTGAGAGTGTGGGTAGAGTCCAGTGAGTGTGTGGGTGAGTCCAGTGAGAGTGTGGGTAGAGTCCAGTGAGAGTGTGGGTAGAGTCCAGTGAGAGTGTGGGTAGAGTCCAGTGAGAGTGTGGGTAGAGTCCAGTGAGAGTGTGGGTAGAGTCCAGTGAGAGTGTGGGTAGAGTCCAGTGAGAGTGTGGGTAGAGTCCAGTGAGAGTGTGGGTAGAGTCCAGTGAGAGTGTGGGTAGAGTCCAGTGAGAGTGTGGGTAGAGTCCAGTGAGAGTGTGGGTAGAGTCCAGTGAGTGTGGGTAGAGTCCAGTGAGTGTGGGTAGAGTCCAGTGAGAGTGTGGGTAGAGTCCAGTGAGAGTGTGGGTAGAGTCCAGTGAGAGTGTGGGTAGAGTCCAGTGAGAGTGTGGGTAGAGTCCAGTGAGAGTGTGGGTAGAGTCCAGTGAGTGTGTGGGTAGAGTCCAGTGAGAGTGTGGGTAGAGTCCAGTGAGAGTGTGGGTAGAGTCCAGTGAGAGTGTGGGTAGAGTCCAGTGAGAGTGTGGGTAGAGTCCAGTGAGAGTGTGGGTAGAGTCCAGTGAGTGTGTGGGTAGAGTCCAGTGAGTGTGTGGGTAGAGTCCAGTGAGTGTGTGGGTAGAGTCCAGTGAGAGTGTGGGTAGAGTCCAGTGAGAGTGTGGGTAGAGTCCAGTGAGAGTGTGGGTAGAGTCCAGTGAGAGTGTGGGTAGAGTCCAGTGAGTGTGTGGGTAGAGTCCAGTGAGTGTGTGGGTAGAGTCCAGTGCAAGAGAGCCAGTGCAACAGAGTCAGCGCAAAATCAGTCCGGGCAGCCATTTAGTTAACTGTTCAGCAGAATTATAGCTTGGGGGTAGAAGCTGTTCAGGGTCCTGTTCGTCCCAGACCTGGTGCTCCGGTACCACTTGCAGTGCGGAAGCAGAGAGAACAGTCTATGACTTGGGTGTTTGGAGTCTTTGACAATTTTTAGGGCCTTCTTCTGACAACACCTGGTATAGAGGTTCTTGATGGCAGGAAGCTTGGCCCCAATGATGTACTGGGACGTACGCACTACCGTCTGTAGCACCTTGGGATCGGATGCCGAGCAGTTGCCATACCAAGCGGTGAGGCAACCTGTCAAGATACACTCAATGGTTTTTTTGAGGATCTGAGGGCCCATGCCAAATCTTTTCAGTGTCCTGAGGAGGAAGAGGCGCTGACGGGCCCCCTTCACGACTGTGTTGATGTGTGTGGACCATGATAGGTGTTGTCTACATGAAGAGAGACCTAAGATAGCACTAAATAAAGAGAGACAACACTACTTAAAGAGACAAAAACACTACATGAAGAGGGACCTAAGACAACACCACACAAAGAGAGACAACACTACATAAAGAGAGACAACACTACACAAAGAGAGACAACACTACATAAAGAGAGACACCTCATAAAGAGAGACACTACTAGATAAAGAGAGACAACACTATATAAAGACAAATACCACTACATAAAGAGAGACAACACAACATAAAGAGAGACACCACTACATAAAGAGAGACCTAAGACAAACTTACATAAGAAGAGACAACACTACATAAAGAGAGACAGCACTATATAAAGAGAGACCTAAGGTAACACTACGTAAAGAGAGACAACACTACATAGAGAGAGACAACACTATATACAGAGAGACAACACTAAATAAGGAGACACTATATATAGAGAGACACCACCACATAAAGAGAGACCTAAGACAACACCACATAAAGAGAGACAAGACCACATAAAGAAAGACAAAACTATACTAAGAGTGACCTAAGACAACACTACATAAAGACAGACAACACTACATAAAGAGAGACGTATGATAGCATTACGTAAGAGAGAACAAACAACATAAAGAGAGAGAACACAATATTAAGAGAAACAACACAACATAAAGAGACAACATTACATAAAGAGAGAAAACACTACATAAAGAGAGACAACACTACATAATGAGAGAAAACACTACATTAAGAGAGATCTAAGACAACACTACATAAAGAGAGACAACAATACATGAAGAGAGAACTACATAAAGAGAGACAACACCACACCACTATATAAAGAGAGACAACACTACATAAAGAGAGACCTAAGACAACAATACATAAAGAGAGACAACAATATATAAAGAGAGACCAAACTACATAAAGAGAGACAACACTACATAAAGAGAGACCGAAGAAAACACTACATAAAGAGAGACAAGAATACATAAAGAGAGACAACACTACATTAAGAGAGACAACACTACATAAAGAGAGACAACGCTACATAAAGAGAGACCTAAGACAACACCACATAAAGAGAGACAACAATATATAAAGAGAGACCAAACTACATAAAGAGAGACAACACTACATAAAGAGAGACCGAAGAAAACACTACATTAAGAGAGATCTAAGACAACACTACATAAAGAGAGACAACAATACATGAAGAGAGAACTACATAAAGAGAGACAACACCACACCACTATATAAAGAGAGACAACACTACATAAAGAGAGACCTAAGACAACAATACATAAAGAGAGACAACAATATATAAAGAGAGACCAAACTACATAAAGAGAGACAACACTACATAAAGAGAGACCGAAGAAAACACTACATAAAGAGAGACAAGAATACATAAAGAGAGACAACACTACATTAAGAGAGACAACACTACATAAAGAGAGACAACACTACATTAAGAGAGACCTAAGACAATTTTACATAAAGAGAGACAACACTAGATAAAGAGAGACCTAAGAAAACACTCCATAAAGAGAGACAACACTACATACAGAGAGACCTAAGACAACACTACATAAAGAGAGACAAAACTACATAAAGACAGACAAAATTACAGAAAGAGAGACAACACTACATAAAGAGAGGCCTAAGACAACACTACACAAAGAGAGACAACACTACATAAAGACAGACAACACTACATAAATAGAGACAACACTATATATAGAGAGACCTAAGACAACACCACATAAAGACAAACAACACTACATAATGAGAGACAGCACTCGATAAAGAGAGACCTAAGACAACACTACATAAAGATAGACAACACTACATAAAGAGAGACAACACTACATAAAGAGAGAAAGCACTACATGAAGAGAGACCTAAGACAACACTACATAAAGAGTTACAACACTAGATAAAGAGAGACCTAAGACAACACCACATGAAGAGAGACAACACTACATAAAGAGAGACAACACTCGATAAAGAGAGACCTAAGACAACACTACATAAAGAGAGAAAACACTACATAAAGAGAGACCTAAGACAAAACTACACAAAGAGAGACAACACTACATAAAGAGAGACAACACTACATAAAGAGAGACAACACTAGATAAAGAGAGACCTAAGACAACACCACATAAAGAGAGACAACACTACATAAATAGAGACAACACTATATATAGAGAGACCTAAGACAACACCACATAAAGAGAAACAACACTACATAAAGAGAGACAACACTCGATAAAGAGAGACCTAAGACAACACTACATAAAGATAGACAACACTACATAAAGAGAGACAACACTACATAAAGAGAGAAAACACTACATAAAGAGAGACCTAAGACAACACTACACAAAGAGAGACAACACTACATAAAGAGAGACAACACTACATAAAGAGAGACCTAAGACAATACTACATAAAGATAGACAACACTACATAAAGAGAGACAACACTACATAAAGAGAAAAAACACTACATAAAGAGAGACCTAAGACAACACTACACAAAGAGAGACAACACTACATAAAGAGAGACAACACTACATAAAGAGAGACAACACTAGATAAAGAGAGACCTAAGACAACACCACATAAAGAGAGACAACACTACATAAAGAGAGACAACACTAGATAAAGAGAGACAACACTACATAAAGACAAATACCACTACATAAAGAGAGACAACACAACATAAAGAGAGACACCACTACATAAAGAGAGACCTAAGACAAACTCACATAAGAAGAGACAACACTACATAAAGAGAGACAGCACTATATAAAGACAGACCTAAGGTAACACTACGTAAAGAGAGACAACACTACATAAAGAGAGACAATACTACATAGAGAGAGACAACACTATATAAAGAGAGACAACACTAAATAAGGAGACACTATATATAGAGAGACACCACCACATAAAGAGAGACCTAAGACAACACTACATAAAGAGAGACAACACCACATAAAGAAAGACAAAACTATACTAAGAGTGACCTAAGACAACACTACATAAAGACAGACAACACTACATAAAGAGAGACGTATGATAGCATTACGTAAGAGAGAACAAACAACATAAAGAGAGACAACACAATATTAAGAGAAACAACACAACATAAAGAGACAACACTACATAAAGAGAGAAAACACTACATAAAGAGAGACAACACTACATAATGAGAGAAAACACTACATTAAGAGAGACCTAAGACAACACTACATAAAGAGAGACAACAATACATGAAGAGAGAACTACATAAAGAGAGACAACACCACACCACTATATAAAGAGAGACAACACTACATAAAGAGAGACCTAAGACAACAATACATAAAGAGAGACAACAATATATAAAGAGAGACCAAACTACATAAAGAGAGACAACACTACATTAAGAGAGACCGAAGAAAACACTACATAAAGAGAGACAAGAATACATAAAGAGAGACAACACTACATTAAGAGAGACAACACTACATAAAGAGAGACAACGCTACATAAAGAGAGACCTAAGACAACACCACACAAAGAGAGACAACACGACATAAAGAGAGACAACACTACATCAAGAGAGACCTAAGACAATTTTACATAAAGAGAGACAACACTAGATAAAGAGAGACCTAAGAAAACACTCCATAAAGAGAGACAACACTACATACAGAGAGACCTGAGACAACACTACATAAAGAGAGACAAAACTACATAAAGACAGACAAAATTACAGAAAGAGAGACAACACTACATAAAGAGAGACCTAAGACAACACTACACAAAGAGAGACAACACTACATAAAGAGAGACAACACTACATAAAGAGAGACAACACTAGATAAAGAGAGACCTAAGACAACACCACATAAAGAGAGACAACACTACATAAATAGAGACAACACTATATATAGAGAGACCTAAGACAACACCACATAAAGACAAACAACACTACATAAAGAGAGACAACACTCGATAAAGAGAGACCTAAGACAACACTACATAAAGATAGACAACAATACATAAAGAGAGAAAACACTACATAAAGAGAGACCTAAGACAACACTACACAAAGAGAGAAACACTACATAAAGAGAGACAACACTTGATAAAGAGAGACCTAAGACAAAACTACATAAAGATAGACAACACTACATAAAGAGAGACAACACTACATAAAGAGAGAAAACACTACATGAAGAGAGACCTAAGACAACACTACACAAAGAGAGACAACACTACATAAAGAGAGACAACACTACATAAAGAGAGACATCACTAGATAAAGAGAGACCTAAGACAACACCACATAAAGAGAGACAACACTACATAAAGAGAGACAACACTACATAAAGAGAGACCTAAGACAACACTACATAAAGAGAGACAACACTCGATAAAGAGAGACCTAAGACAACACTACATAAAGATAGACAACACTACATAAAGAGAGACAACACTACATAAAGAGAGAAAACACTACATAAAGAGAGACCTAAGACAACACTACACAAAGAGAGACAACACTACATAAAGAGAGACAACACTACATAAAGAGAGACAACACTAGATAAAGAGAGACCTAAGACAACACCACATAAAGAGAGACAACACTACATAAATAGAGACAGCACTATATATAGAGAGACCTAAGACAACACCACATAAAGAGAAACAACACTACATAAAGAGAGACAACACTCGATAAAGAGAGACCTAAGACAACACTACATAAAGATAGACAACACTACATAAAGAGAGACAACACTACATAAAGAGAGAAAACACTACATAAAGAGAGACCTAAGACAACACTACACAAAGAGAGACAACACTAGATAAAGAGAGACAACACTTGATAAAGAGAGACCTAAGACAACACTACATAAAGATAGACAACACTACATAAAGAGAGACAACACTACATAAAGAGAGAAAACACTACATAAAGAGAGACCTAAGACAACACTACACAAAGAGAGACAACACTACATAAAGAGAGACAACACTACATAAAGAGAGACAACACTAGATAAAGAGAGACCTAAGACAACACTACAAAAGAGATACGAAACTACACAAAGAGAGACAACACTACATAAAGAGAGACAACACTACATGAAGAGAGACCTAAGACAACACTACATAAAGACAGACAACACTAGATAAAGAGAGACAACACTACATAAAGAAAGACAACACTCGATAAAGAGAGACCTAAGACAACACTACATAAAGATAGACAACACTAGATATAGAGAGACCTAAGACAACACTACAAAAAGAGATACAAAACTACACAAAGAGAGACAACACTACATAAAGAGAGACAACACTACATAAAGAGAGACAACACTATATATAGAGACCTAAGACAACACTACATAAAGATAGACAACACTACATAAAGAGAGACAACACTACACAAAGAGAGACAACACTACATAAAGAGAGACAACACTACATGAAGAGAGACCTAAGACAACACTACATAAAGACAGACAAAATTACATAAAGAGAGACAACACTAGATAAAGAGAGACAACACTACACAAAGAGAGACAACACTATATAAAGAGAGACAACACTACATAAATAGAGACAACACTATATATAGAGAGACCTAAGACAACACCACATAAAGAGAAACAACACTACATGAAGAGAGACAACACTCGATAAAGAGAGACCTAAGACAACACTACATAAAGATAGACAACACTACATAAAGAGAGACAACACTACATAAAGAGAGAAAACACTACATAAAGGGAGACCTAAGACAACACTACACAAAGAGAGACAACACTACATAAAGAGAGACAACACTCGATAAAGAGAGACCTAAGACAACACTACATAAAGATAGACAACACTACATGAAGAGAGACAACACTACATAAAGAAAGACCACACTACATAAAGAGAGACCTAAGACAACACTTCACAAAGAGAGACAACACTACATAAAGAGAGACAACACTACATAAAGAGAGACAACACTCGATAAAGAGAGACCTAAGACAACACTACACAAAGAGAGACAACACTACATAAAGAGAGACAACACTCGATAAAGAGAGACCTAAGACAACACTACATAAAGATAGACAACACTACATAAAGAGAGACAACACTACATAAAGAGAGAAAACACTACATAAAGAGAGACCTACGACAACACTACACAAAGAGAGACAACACTACATAAAGAGAGACAACACTACATAAAGAGAGACAACACTAGATAAAGAGAGACAACACTACATAAAGAGAGACAACAGTACATAAAGAGAGACCTAAGACAACACTACATAAAGAGAGACAACACTACATAAAGAGAGACAACAGTACATAAAGAGAGAGCCCACTACATGAAGAGAGACCTAAGACAACACTACATCAAGAGAGAATACTAGATAAAGAGAGAAAACAATACATGAAGAGAGTCCTAAGACAACACTATACAAAGATAGACAACACTATATAAAGAGAGACAACACTACATGAAGAGAGACAACACTATATAAAGAGAGACAACACTACATGAAGAGAGACAACACTACACAAAGAGAGAAAACTCTCCATTAAGAGAGACCTAAGACAACACTACATAAAGAGAGACAACACTACATAAAGAGAGACAACAGTACATAAAGAGAGAGCCCACTACAGGAAGAGAGACCTAAGACAACACTACATAAAGAGAGACAACATTACATAAATAGAGACAACACTAGATAATGAGAGACCTAAGACAACACTACATAAAGAGAGACAACACTCGATAAAGAGAGACCTAAGACAACACTACATAAAGATAGACAACACTACATAAAGAGAGACAACACTACATAAAGAGAGAAAACACTACATAAAGAGAGACCTAAGACAACACTACACAAAGAGAGACAACACTAGATAAAGAGAGACAACACTTGATAAAGAGAGACCTAAGACAACACTACATAAAGATAGACAACACTACAAAAGAGAGACAACACTACATAAAGAGAGAAAACACTACATAAAGAGAGACCTAAGACAACACTACACAAAGAGAGACAACACTACATAAAGAGAGACAACACTACATAAAGAGAGACAACACTAGATAAAGAGAGACCTAAGACAACACTACAAAAGAGATACGAAACTACACAAAGAGAGACAACACTACATAAAGAGAGACAACACTACATGAAGAGAGACCTAAGACAACACTACATAAAGACAGACAACACTAGATAAAGAGAGACAACACTACATAAAGAAAGACAACACTCGATAAAGAGAGACCTAAGACAACACTACATAAAGATAGACAACACTAGATATAGAGAGACCTAAGACAACACTACAAAAAGAGATACAAAACTACACAAAGAGAGACAACACTACATAAAGAGAGACAACACTACATAAAGAGAGACAACACTATATATAGAGAGACCTAAGACAACACTACATAAAGATAGACAACACTACATAAAGAGAGACAACACTACACAAAGAGAGACAACACTACATAAAGAGAGACAACACTACATGAAGAGAGACCTAAGACAACACTACATAAAGACAGACAAAATTACATAAAGAGAGACAACACTAGATAAAGAGAGACAACACTACACAAAGAGAGACAACACTATATAAAGAGAGACAACACTACATAAATAGAGACAACACTATATATAGAGAGACCTAAGACAACACCACATAAAGAGAAACAACACTACATAAAGAGAGACAACACTACATAAAGAGAGAAAACACTACATAAAGGGAGACCTAAGACAACACTACACAAAGAGAGACAACACTACATAAAGAGAGACAACACTCGATAAAGAGAGACCCAAGACAACACTACATAAAGATAGACAACACTACATGAAGAGAGACAACACTACATAAAGAAAGACCACACTACATAAAGAGAGACCTAAGACAACACTACACAAAGAGAGACAACACTACATAAAGAGAGACAACACTACATAAAGAGAGACAACACTCGATAAAGAGAGACCTAAGACAACACTACATAAAGATAGACAACACTACATAAAGAGAGACAACACTACATAAAGAGAGACCTAAGACAACACTACATAAAGATAGACAACACTACATAAAGAGAGACAACACTACATAAAGAGAGAAAACACTACATAAAGAGAGACCTACGACAACACTACACAAAGAGAGACAACACTACATAAAGAGAGACAACACTACATAAAGAGAGACAACACTAGATAAAGAGAGACAACACTACATAAAGAGAGACAACAGTACATAAAGAGAGACCTAAGACAACACTACATAAAGAGAGACAACACTACATAAAGAGAGACAACAGTACATAAAGAGAGAGCCCACTACATGAAGAGAGACCTAAGACAACACTACATCAAGAGAGAATACTAGATAAAGAGAGAAAACAATACATGAAGAGAGTCCTAAGACAACACTATACAAAGATAGACAACACTATATAAAGAGAGACAACACTACATGAAGAGAGACAACACTATATAAAGAGAGACAACACTACATGAAGAGAGACAACACTACACAAAGAGAGAAAACTCTCCATTAAGAGAGACCTAAGACAACACTACATAAAGAGAGACAACACTACATAAAGAGAGACAACAGTACATAAAGAGAGAGCCCACTACAGGAAGAGAGACCTAAGACAACACTACATAAAGAGAGACAACATTACATGAATAGAGACAACACTAGATAATGAGAGACCTAAGACAACACTACATAAAGAGAGACAACATTACATAGAGACAACACTAGATAATGAGAGACCTAGGACAACACTATATAAAGAGAGACAACACTACATAAATAGAGAAATAAGACACACTAAATAAAGACAGACAAAATTACATAAAGAGAGACAACACTAGATAAAGAGAGACAACACTACATAAAGAAAGACAACACTCGATAAAGAGAGACCTAAGACAACACTACATAAAGATAGACAACACTAGATATAGAGAGACCTAAGATAACACTACAAAAAGAGATACAAAACTACACAAAGAGAGACAACACTACATAAAGAGAGACAACACTCGATAAAGAGAGACCTAAGACAACACTACATAAAGATAGACAACACTACATAAAGAGAGACAACACTACATAAAGAGAGACCTAAGACAACACTACACAAAGAGAGACAACACTACATAAAGAGGGACAACACTACATAAAGAGAGACAACACTAGATAAAGAGAGACCTAAGACAGCACCACATAAAGAGAGACAACACTACATAAAGAGAGACAACACTCGATAAAGAGAGACCTAAGATAACACTACAAAAAGAGATACAAAACTACACAAAGAGAGACAACACTACATAAAGAGAGACAACACTCGATAAAGAGAGACCTAAGACAACACTACATAAAGATAGACAACACTACATAAAGAGAGACAACACTACATAAAGAGAGAAAACACTACATAAAGAGAGACCTAAGACAACACTACACAAAGAGAGACAACACTACATAAAGAGGGACAACACTACATAAAGAGAGACAACACTAGATAAAGAGAGACCTAAGACAGCACCACATAAAGAGAGACAACACTACATAAAGAGAGACAACACTCGATAAAGAGATACCTAAGACAACACTACATAAAGATAGACAAAACTAGATAAAGAGAGACCTAAGACAACACTACAAAAAGAGAGACAACACTACATAAAGAGAGACAACACTCGATAAAGAGAGACCTAAGACAACACTACATAAAGATAGACAACACTACAAAGAGAGACAACACTACATAAAGAGAGAAAACACTACATAAAGAGAGACCTAAGACAACACTACACAAAGAGAGACAACCTTACATGAAGAGAGACAACACTACATAAAGAGAGACAACACTAGATAAAGAGAGACCTAAGACAACACCACATAAAGAGAGACAACACTACATAAAGAGAGACAACACTCGATAAAGAGAGACCTAAGACAACACTACATAAAGATAGACAACACTACATAAAGAGAGACCTAAGACAACACTACAAAAAGAGATACGAAACTACACAAAGAGAGACAACACTACATAAAGAGAGACAACACTACATGAAGAGAGACCTAAGACAACACTACATAAAGACAGACAAAATTACATAAAGAGAGACAACACTAGATAAAGAGAGACAACACTACATAAAGAAAGACCACACTACATAAAGAGAGACCTAAGACAACACTACACAAAGAGAGACAACACTACATAAAGAGAGACAACACTATATATAGAGAGACCTAAGACAACATCACATAAAGAGAAACAACACTACATAAAGAGAGACAACACTCGATAAAGAGAGACCTAAGACAACACTACATAAAGATAGACAACACTACATAAAGAGAGACAACACTACATTAAGAGAGACAACACTACATAAAGAGAGGCAACACTATATAAAGAGAGACAACACCACAACACTATATAAAGAGAGACAACACTACATAAAGAGAGACAACACCACAACACTACATAAAGAGAGACAACGCTACAAGAAGAGAGACCTAAGACAACACTACATAAAGAGAGACAACAATAAAGAGAGTCGAGACTACATGAAGAGAGACAACACTACATAAAGAGAGAATACTACATAAAGGGAGAAAACAATACATGAAGAGAGACAACACTACACAAAGAGAGAAAACTCTCAATTAAGAGAGACCTAAGACAACACTACATAAAGAGAGACAACACTACATAAAGAGAGACAACAGTACATAAAGAGAGAGCCCACTACATGAAGAGAGACCTAAGACAACACTACATCAAGAGAGAATACTAGATAAAGAGAGAAAACAATACATAAAGAGAGACAACACTACATAAAGAGAGACAACATTACATAAATAGAGACAACACTAGATAATGAGAGACCTAAGACAACACTAAATAAAGAGAGAAAACACTACATAAAGAGAGACAACACTACATTAATAGAGAAATAAGAAACACTACATAAAGAGAGACCACACTACATAGAGACAACACCACATAAAGAGAGACCTAAGATAACCCTACATAAAGAGAGACAACACTACATTAAGAGAGACCTAAGATAACCCTACATAAAGAGAGACAACATTACATAGAGACAACACTAGATAATGAGAGACCTAGGACAACACTATATAAAGAGAGACAACACTACAGAAATAGAGAAATAAGACACACATAAAGAGAGACACACTACATAAAGACAGACACCACTACATAAAGAGAGACAACACTACATTAATAAGAGAGACAACACTACATAAAGAGAGACAACACTATATAAAGAAAGACCTAAGACAACACTACATAAAAAGAGACAATACTACATAAAGAGAGAACACCACAAAACTGTATAAAGAGAGACAACACTACAACACTACATAAAGAGAGACAACACTACATAAAGAGTGACAAGATAGCACTACATAAAGAGAAACAACACTACATAAAGAGAGACAACAGTACATAAAGAGAGAGAGCCCACTACAGGAAGAGAGACCTAAGACAACACTACATAAAGAGAGACAACATTACATAAATAGAGACAACAGTAGATAATGAGAGACCTAAGACAACACTACATAAAGAGAGACAACACTACATAAATAGAGAAATAAGACACACTACATAAAGAGAGACCACACTACATAGAGACAACACCACATAAAGAGAGACCTAAGACAACACTACATAAGAGAGACAACACTACATAAAGAGAGAAAACACTAAGTTAAGAGAGACCTCAGATAACCCTACATAAAGAGAGACAACATTACATAGAGACAACACTAGATAATGAGAGACCTAGGACAACACTATATAAAGAGAGACAACACTACAGAAATAGAGAAATAAGACACACTACATAAAGACAGACGACACTACATAAAGAGAGACAACACTATATAAAGAAAGACCTAAGACAACACTACATAAAAAGAGACAATACTACATAAAGAGAGACAACACCACAAAACTATATAAAGAGAGACAACACTACAACACTACATAAAGAGAGACAACACTACATAAGGAGTGACAAGATAGCACTACATAAAGAGAGACAACACTAAACAAAGAGAGACAGCACTACATAAAGATAGACCTAAGACAACACGACATAAAGAGATACAACATTACATAAAGAGAGACCTAAGACAACACTACATAAAGAGAGCCCTAAGACAACACTACATAGAGACACCACAACACTACATAAAGAGAGACAACACTACATAAAGATAGACACCACTACATAAAGATAGACCTAAGACAACATTACATAAACCACAACACTACATAAAGAGAGACACCACAACACTACATAAAGAGAGACCTAAGACAACAACACAGCATTGCAGCAACAGATGACAACAACATGGTAGCAACATGACAACAAAACAGTAGCAACACATGGCAGCACAACATGGTAGAAACACAAGCATGATACAAACCTTGTTGGGCACAGACAACAGCACAAAGGGCAAAAAGATAGAGAAAACAAATACATCACGTGTAGCAACCTCAAGTGTCCATAATTGAGTCTTTGAATGTAGAGATGGAGATTTAACTGTCCAGTTTGAGTGTTTTTTTTTGCAGCTTGTTCCAGTCGCTAGCTGCAGCAAACTGAAAAGAGGAACGAGGGATGTGAGTGGTTTGGGGACCTATAACAGAATATGACTGGCAGAATGGGTGTTGTACTGAATGTGGAGGATGTGAGTTGCAGTATGCATCTGTAAGATGAGGTAGAGAGGGAGGGAATCAGCACTACAGAATGTTAGTTCAGAGTGTTAGTTCAGAGTGTTAGTTCAGAATGTTAGTTGAGAGTGTTAGTTCAGAGTGTTAGTTCAGAATGTTAGTTGAGAGTGTTAGTTCAGAGCGTTAGTTCAGAGTGATAGTTCAGAGCGTGAGTTCAGAATGTTAGTTCAGAGTGTTAGTTCAGAGTGTTAGTTCAGAACGTTAGTTCAGAGCGTGAGTTCAGAATGTTAGTTCAGAGTGTTAGTTCAGAGTGTTAGTTCAGAATGTTAGTTCAGAATGTTAGTTCAGAGTGTTAGTTCAGAGTGTTAGTTCAGAATGTTAGTTCAGAACGTTAGTTCAGAGCGTGAGTTCAGAATGTTAGTTCAGAGTGTTAGTTCAGAGTGTTAGTTCAGAGTGTTAGTTCAGAGTGTTAGTTCAGAATGTTAGTTCAGGATGTCAGTTCAGAGTGTTAGTTCAGAATGTTAGTTCAGAATGTTAGTTCAGAGTGTTAGTTCAGAATGTTAGTTCAGAGTGTTAGTTCGGAGTGTTAGTTCAGAATGTTAGTTCAGAGTGTTAGTTCAGAATGTTAGTTCAGAATGTTAGTTCAGAGTGTTAGTTCCGAATGTTAGTTTAGAGTGTTAGTTCAGAAGGTTAGTTCAGAATGTTAGTTCAGAGTGTTAGTTCAGAATGTTAGTTCAGAATGTTAGTTCAGAGCGTGAGTTCAGAATGTTTGTTCAGAGTGTTAGTTCAGAATGTTAGTTTAGAGTGTTAGTTCAGAATGTTAGTTCAGAGTGTTAGTTCAGAGCGTGAGTTCAGAATGTTAGTTCAGAGTGTTAGATCAGAGCGTGAGTTCAGAATGTAAGTTCAGAATGTTAGTTAAGCGTGAGTTCAGAATGTTAGTTCAGAGTGTTAGTTCAGAATGTTAGTTCAGAGTGTTAGTTCAGAGTGTTAGTTCAGAATGTTAGTTCAGAGTGTTAGTTCAGAGCGTGAGTTCAGAATGTTAGTTCAGAGTGTTAGTTCAGAGCGTGAGTTCAGAATGTTAGTTCAGAATGTTAGTTCAGAGCGTGAGTTCAGAATGTTAGTTCAGAGTGTTAGTTCAGAATGTTAGTTCAGCGTGTTAGTTCAGAGTGTTAGTTCAGAGTGTCAGTTCAGAGTGTTAGTTCAGAGTGTTAGTTCAGAATGTTAGTTCAGAATGTTAGTTCAGAGTGTTAGTTCAGAGTGTTAGTTC
This sequence comes from Oncorhynchus keta, assembly GCF_023373465.1. Lineage (NCBI taxonomy): Eukaryota > Metazoa > Chordata > Actinopteri > Salmoniformes > Salmonidae > Oncorhynchus > Oncorhynchus keta. Next base: position 29,009,237 of record NC_068450.1, read on the forward strand.
AGAATGTTAGTTCAGAGCGTGAGTTCAGAATGTTAGTTCAGAGTGTTAGTTCAGAGTGTTAGTTCAGAGTGTTAGTTCAGAGTGTTAGTTCAGAGTGTTAGTTCAGAGTGTTAGTTCAGAGTGTTAGTTCAGAGTGTTAGTTCAGAGTGTCAGTTCAGAGTGTTAGTTCAGAGTGTTAGTTCAGAATGTTAGTTCAGAATGTTAGTTCAGAGTGTTAGTTCAGAGTGTTAGTTCAGAATGTTAGTTCAGAGCGTGAGTTCAGAATGTTAGTTCAGAGTGTTAGTTCAGAGTGTTAGTTCAGAGTGTTAGTTCAGAGTGTGCTGCTCACAGATGTGTCCCATTCTCCCTATTATTATCTGCTGGCCTTTCTCTGTTATCACGCAGGCCTTTAACTTGGACATGATGCATTCATTAGCACCCACCACAGCCAGGCTAGCTTTATCAGCGACACATGCACACACACACACGCGCACACACACACACACACACACACACACACACACACACACACACACACACACACACACACACACACACACACACACACACACACACACACACACACACACACACACACACACACACACACACACACACACACACAGCACTCCTATTAGAGTGGGTGAGTTGATTATTAACACCATCCAGCCATCTCGCTCATCACAAACAGTGTCTGTCAGTGTAAAGGTCTCCCATCAGTTAGACAGGGAAACAGTGTCCTCTGGGTTGATACAGTATCATTAAGCAGACACTTCATATGCAAGAGATTACAACACAATGGAATGGTCTCTCTCTCTCTCTCTCAGACAGTGGAATTTGACAGACTTTGGGGAGGGATATTGTGCATCACTGAGGCCCCCTGTCCTCCTGCCCTTGGCCGTGTGATTATGTGAGAGTGTGTGAGGTGGTGATTATGTGACTTGTGGAGGGGGGGGGGGGTTCAGTTATCTTTTGATTCAGGTATCTCCCGTACATTCCTCTTCATTTCCCATGGACCATTTAAGAAGCTGATCAATGGACTGCATTTCTCAGTCATGTTGTTCACCTCTGTTCTCCTCTCTGGGGGCAGCTTGTTGCTGATTGGGTGTGTGTGTGTTTGTTCATTGATGGACAAGCTCTGGGCTCTTCAATTGGTTGGTCATTGACAAACCAAACCACACTAGAATTTATCAATTGATGCTATTGAGAAAAAAAGGAGGATTTGGAAGAACCAGATTAACATGGGAAGAGAGTAGGAGGTAAACACTCTAGTTGAACTCTACAGACAGGATTCAAAGGTTGCCGTGGGAGCTGACTGACAGACTGCCCACCTCATCTCTGACCCCTATCTCTCGCTCTCTCCTCCCCTGCTGTCTCTCCTTCTCATACTCATACTCCCTCTCTCTCCATTTCTTTCTCTCCCTCTCAATTTCCACCGTGACTTCCTGACCTTTAGCTGACCCCAGATCGACCCCTACATGAAGTAGTGGCGGCGCAGAGAATGGAGAGAAAATGTTTCCATGGGGTGTAGAGAAAATGTTACCATGGGGTGTAGAGAAAATGTTTCCATGGGGTGTAGAGAAAATGTTTCCATGGGGTGTAGAGAAAATGTTTCCATGGGGTGTAGAGAAAATGTTTCCATGGGGTGTAGAGAAAATGTTACCATGGGGTGTAGAGAAAATGTTACCATGGGGTGTAGAGAAAATACTGCAATTTTCAAGCAACTTTTCTGCAAATCTGCCCACGTGTGTATATGATATCTGAGTGAGAGTGACTAAAAAAATCAATGGGGGCCCTCTGGAGGTCAGGGCCTCTGGAGGTCAGGACCCCTGGAGGTCAGGACCCTGGAGGTTAGGACCCCTGGGCACGTGCCCTTCACCCAGTTGGTATTCAGCCATGATTACTACAAGTTAAGATAGCTGGTTAGACTAACCTACCAATCTAAAACATTTTAGCTGGCATGGGTTAATTGATTGACTGTCAGTGACGGACATAACAAGAGGAAAACTTCTGATGTACAACCACATATGTATTCTACTATTCTAACTCTCAAAAGAGATCCTGACTTACTTCCTAAAAAAATGAAATATAAAAAAGGATAATAATTGGGTCAGGGCCCCCTAGTGGCTGGGGGTCCTAACAGACCTCTTATGTACAGATAACAACAGAGAGACAGGCTGGCTACAGCTCTGAGTCACTCGTGGGCTAAGCTAGTTAGAGTAGGAGGGATCACTTCATGTGGAATATACTGTTTTTTCAGATTCATGATGTATACCTGGATATACAGTATGTACTGGGGAGCAACGGAAATCAACAGGACTGGATTTGTATATTGGGTTGAAAGTGTTCTCTCTATGTACTTCTCAGGGTACTATCTCGCGGATAGCATGGCCTGCTAAAGGTCTGAATAAAAGCAAGATAAAAAATGATCTACACACTCACACAGCCTGCAGTATATTGTTCCCTCAAGCTTCCCTGGTAGAGGAAGATAACACACACACGCGCGCACACGCACGCACGCACGCACGCACGCACGCACGCACGCACGCACGCACGCACGCACGCACGCACACACACACACACACACACACACACACACACACACACACACACACACACACACACACACACACACACACACACACACACACACCAAAAGGTTAAGATAACACACTCTTCTCTGCTCTGAGACAGCCTCTATGATCTGACCCTGGCAGCCTTGGACAACGATGAGGAGAGAAAGAAAGAGAGCCTCTTCAGCGTAGCCATGTTCCTAGATAGAATAAGGCCTCAATGGAAGCCACTGAAGGTATGGAGCCATGTTGCCTCATCAAAGGCTGAGGTAATAGCATCAATTGGATCTCCACACCAGTATTCGTCTCAGGTTAGAAGTGCTGATCTAGGGTCAGTTTTGATGTTTAAATCAAAATGAATGAGAAGGAAAATCTGATCCTAGATCATGTATGGAGAAACCTCATGTAAAAAAGTTAAAAAGCAAAACTCCAAGTCCTGAGTACACTCCACCGCCAGAGAGACAGAGAGCGAGATGATCCTAAAGTGAGCAAAGTTAACTTTCAAGAAGAAAGTGGCATAGATGCCATGCGTGGGAGGTTGTTTTGCTTATTTATTTACTGTTTATCGGGTTTTTCAGTAATTTATTCTGAATGCGCTGTTAAAAATCTCTCTGTCTCTGTCTCTAGATGAGAAGGGTGCCTGCAATATGGCTGTGCATTCCCCTCTAAGATTGTCTTACAGATATCTACAACAGGGAGTCAAAAGGGGGGGTGCTGTACTTTCACAACACCGGAGTAAAGACTAAAAGAACTGCTGCTGTTTCTGATAGAAATCTCTGATATCTGTCTGCTGCTTTTTGCACAAAGGCTACACACACACACACACACACACACACACACACACACACACACACTCGACAAACATACACATGCTCGACAAAAACACATGCACACACATGCTCGACAAAAACACACGTGCCCGCATGTACACACACACAGACACGTACCATCACAATCTCTCTCTACTCTCAGATCAGGTTTAATTTTCAGAGATTAAATTCTACATGCCAAATTCCCAATCACACACACTCACACACTCCTGGGAGGCAAGTGCTGGGCTAAGCTCTTTGTTGTGTCCTAAATCATATTGTCTGCTGGCTTTGCATCATTCCAATAGTGACACATGACATAACATCTGAAGGGACATTGTGTGAGAGCTGGGGCAGACGACAGGTTTCACTAGCCTGTGACCATTCTGTCGCTCACATGCACGCAAGCACACACAGAAAATATTTGAAATCCCATCATATTCATATAGAGGAGATAGACAGACAGAAAGACAGACAGTGAGATCTGGCAGGCAGACAGGCAGGCAGGCAGGCAGGCAGGCAGGCAGGCAGGCAGGCAGGCTGGCAGGCAGGCAGGCCCTAGTTCTCTGTCCTAGTCTCTAGTTCCCTATCATAATCTCTAGTTCTCTGTCTTAGTCTCTAGTTCCCTATCCTAATCTCTAGTTCTCTATCTTAGTCTCTAGTTCCCTATCCTAATCTCTAGTTCTCTGTCTTAGTCTCTAGTTCCCTATCCTAATCTCTAGTTCTCTGTCTTAGTCTCTAGTTCCCTATCCTAATCTCTAGTTCTCTGTCTTAGTCTCTAGTTCCCTATCCTAATCTCTAGTTCTCTGTCTTAGTCTCTAGTTCCCTATCCTAATCTCTAGTTCTCTGTTTTAGTCTCTAGTTCTCTATCCTAATCTCTAGTTCTCTGTCTTAGTCTCTAGTTCCCTATCCTAATCTCTAGTTCTCTGTCTTAGTCTCTAGTTCCCTATCCTAATCTCTAGTTCTCTGTCTTAGTCTCTAGTTCCCTATCCTAATCTCTAGTTCTCTGTCTTAGTCTCTAGTTCCCTATCCTAATCTCTAGTTCTCTGTTTTAGTCTCTAGTTCCCTATCCTAATCTCTAGTTCTCTGTCTTAGTCTCTAGTTCCCTATCCTAATCTCTAGTTCTCTGTCTTAGTCTCTAGTTCCCTATCCTAATCTCTAGTTCTCTGTCTTAGTCTCTAGTTCCCTATCCTAATCTCTCGTTCTCTGTTTTAGTCTCTAGTTCCTTATCCTAATCTCTAGTTCTCTGTCTTAGTCTCTAGTTATCTGTCCTAGTCTCAGGTTCTCTATCCAAAGCTCTCTAGTTCTCTGTCCTAGTTTCTAGTTCTCTGTGAGTGTTACTGTTTCATTTTAGCTGCCATATTGGACAGTTCTTTCATGCAAAGGAGAGTGTGTGTGTGCCTTTGTTTGTTTGTGTGTGTGAGCGTACCTCTCTGTGAGTGTGCTATACCTACGATGTTCATGAGCGTGAGCAGGTACTTCTGGACGTGTTCCTTGCCATGGAATTGGACCACAGAGTCATCCACCCCGAGTAGGACCTCGATGTTGTAGGCTCTCTCTGGACTCTGTCTCCTCTGTCTCTGGGCTCGGGTCTGGTTGATACTCTGCTCCACACCACGATACAGGGACTCGAGGTCTATCAGACCAGGCAGGTCAGCACCTATAGACAACACAGACATACTGTTAACATCTAAAACACACACACACACACACACACACACACACACACACACACACACACACACACACACACACACACACACACACACACACACACACACACACACACACACACACACACACACACACACACACACACTGTAAACACCTAAAACACAGACACAGTTAACATCTAAAATACACACTGTTAACATATAAAACACACTAACACACACACACTTTTATAATATAAAACATAAAACACAACCTGTTATAACATAAAACACACACAATTACATCTAAACCACATAAACTGTTAACATCTAAACCACACAAACTGTTAACATCTAAACCACACAAACTGTTAACATCTAAACCACACAAATGGTTAACATCTAAAACACACAAACTGTTAAAATCTAAACCACACAAACTGTTAACGTCTAAACCACACAAATGGTTAACATCTAAACCACACAAACTGTTAACATCTAAACCACACAAACTGTTAACATCTAAACCACACAAATGGTTAACATCTAAAACACACAAACTGTTAACATCTAAAACACACACACACACACACACACACACACACACACACACACACACACACACACACACACACACACACACACACACACACACACACACACACACACACACACACACACACACACACACACACACACACACACACACACACACACACACACACACACACACACACACACACACACACACACACACACACACACACACACACACACACACACAGACAGACAGTTAATATCTAAAATGCAGGCACACACGCAGGCACACGCACACACCACACACACACATCGACACACACACACACAATGCTGTCTCCACAGTCAAAGATGGCTCTACTCTTCCTGCCACAGACAGAAACACTGTGGCTTCCACGGAACATTATCCACTTGTTGGAAAGACTGGGAACTCCCGGCAATCTGGAGCCACATGTCTCTACGGAATCTACATGCACTATCCTGTCAGGCTCTGTACACAGACACTCTTAGCTAAGGACTGTGTGTGGCCTTAGCCTGCAGTTACCAGGCAGCCTATCAGGCTGAGAGACGTGGTCTCATGGAGAGATGCTTCACTGTGGGGATTAGCTGCATGGTCACTGGTTAATGCCAGTGTGAGAAAATCAAGTACAGTACAGTACAGTACACTGCACATTTAACATGACAATTCTTCCAGACATACAATAGCAGTCAAAAGTTTGGACACACCTACTCATTCCAGGTTTTTTCTTTATTTTACTATTTTCTACATTGTAGAATAATTGTGAAGACATCAAAACTATGAAATAACACATATGTAATCATGTAGTAACCAAAAAAGTGTTAAACATAGGAGAGTGATGGAGTGCTGCATCAGATGACCTGGCCTCCACAATAACCTGACCTTAATTGAGATGGTTCTGGATGAGTTGGACCGCAGAGTGAAGGAAAAGCAGCCAACAAGTGCTCAACATATGTGGGAACTCCTTCAAGACCGTTGGAAAAGCATTCCATGTGAAGCTGGTTGAGAGAATGCCAAGAGTGTGCAAAGCTGTCATCAAGGCGAATGTTGGCTACTTTGAAGAATCTCAAATATAAAATCTATTTTGATTTGTTTAACACTTGTTTGGTTTCTACATGATTCCATGTGTTATTTCATCGTTTTGATGTTTTCACTATTATTCTACAATGTAGTAAATAGTAAAAAATAAAGAAAAACCCTGGAATGAGTAGGTGTGTCCAAACTTTTGACTGGTACTGAATGTTCCACAAGACACTCAATTTATTCATTTAGGAGACCCAGAACACTAGGCCTTCTGAAGTCAAATACAGTGAAACTTAGATTTCAATTTAGGTCGTGCTCAGTCCACTGGTGGTGCTTATTAAATTCTGTTGTAGTATCTCATTTGGACAGGTATGAGCTTTTGTTGCGTGCCATATAATGATGAGGAAAGGCAACTTGATACAGAGGACAGTGATATCAGGAAAGAGAGCTACTAAGCTAACACACATGGTGAAATGCTTTAAGAGCCATACGGGCTTTAACATACACTATGTGGAACTGTTTGATCCTTACTGGTGTAACACATCAGAGTGTTGGAGTATAAAGGGTTGGTGAGAGAAACTAGAGAGATAGTGAGGGAGAGAGAGAGAGAGAGAGAGAGAGAGAGAGAGAGAGAGAGAGAGAGAGAGAGAGAGAGAGAGAGAGAGAGAGAGAGAACAAGGCGGCTGCTGGGTAAATCTACCTCCTAGTCTCCCGTCTCACAATCAGCAAGGGGCATCCTTTCCTTCCCGCTGCTCTTATGCAATGTTACCTAGGCAACCGGCTCATGGGTAAAACAACGCACCGCACAGCTAATATTGGCTCCGGAGTCGCTAGGAAAATTATCCTAGAAGTCGGACAGAATATGATTGGTAGCAGCTAAATATGAGTGACAGAACATTGTGAGGATGTTCTCTCTCTAACTACAGTGGAAGGGGAAAATAATTAAAAGGACAATTAAACATAATTGTTTTTTTAAACAGTCAGGGGTGTACAATTCTTTTTCCAGGAGGTGCCATTGTCTAGGCTATCATGTATCTATGAGCATACATGTAGACAATTATTCAGGGCATCTTTAATGGAATTAGTTCAAGTTAAGGTCCCTGTCCTTCAAAACAACCCCTGCTTGTTTGTCCTAAACGGCCCTAACTCTTGTTAACGAGCATGATGTCATAACCACACCATCTGCTTTTAAAGACAGGATCACTTCAGATATTCTGGTTACATAAGACAATCAACGGAAAGCAACATTTGGACTCTTTTGTTTTTTTTAGGAGGATGCCATCCCTCTGGATTAAATGTCCTGAGGCTACAAATTAGGGTGAAAATAATGTATAGCTTCAGTTTAAGAAACACCAGTTAAAACATCCCTGGTTAACTCTTGCCTTCGAATGCCGGCCACATTTTCCTCCCCGATGCCCACAGGTCTATTACAAACCTCTTCACCTGTCTTCTCTGGGTCTTGAGTAAACTACTTTAACTTGAGTAGCTTTTGAACACGTGATGGACAGAGAGAGAGAGAGAGAGAGAGAGAGAGAGAGAGAGAGAGAGAGAGAGAGAGAGAGAGAGAGAGAGAGAGAGAGAGAGAGAGAGAGAGAGAGAGAGAGAGAGAGAGAGAGAGAGAGAGAGAGAGAGAGAGAGAGAGACAGAGAGAGACAGAGAGAGAGAGAGAGAGAGAGAGAGAGAGAGAGACAGAGAGAGAGAGAGAGAGAGAGAGAGAGAGAGAGAGAGAGAGAGAGAGAGAGAGAGAGAGACAGAGAGAGAGAGAGAGAGAGAGAGACAGAGAGACAGAGAGAGAGACAGAGAGAGAGAGAGAGAGAGAGAGAGAGAGAGAGAGAGACAGAGAGACAGAGAGACAGAGAGAGACAGAGAGAGAAAGACAGAGAGACAGAGAGAGAGAGAGAGAGAGAGAGAGAGAGAGAGAGAGAGAGAGAGAGAGAGAGAGAGAGACCACGTTAGAAAGACATATTTCCCTCAGATTACACAGACCCACAAATAATTCTAAAACAAATCCAATTTTGATAAACTTCCATATCTATTGGGTGAAATACCACATCGAAGCAGCAAGATTTGTGTTGCCACAAGAAAACGTCAACCAGTGAAGAACAAACACCATTGTAAATACAACCCATATTTATTTTATTTTATTTCCCCTTTTGTACTTTAACTATTTGCACATCATTGCACACATAGTGTGTCACAGTCTTCTCCACTATATTTATGGAGTGTGTCACAGTCTTCTCCACTATATTTATGGAGTGTGTCACAGTCTTCTCCACTATATTTATGGAGTGTGTCACAGTCTTCTCCACTATATTTATAGAGTGTGTCACAGTCTTCTCCACTATATTTATAGAGTGTGTCACAGTCTTCTCCACTATATTTATGGAGTGTGTCACAGTCTTCTCCACTATATTTATGGAGTGTGTCACAGTCTTCTCCACTATATTTATAGAATGTGTCACAGTCTTCTCCACTATATTTATGGAGTGTGTCACAGTCTTCTCCACTATATTTATGGAGTGTGTCACAGTCTTCTCCACTATATTTATAGAATGTGTCACAGTCTTCTCCACTATATTTATGGAGTGTGTCACAGTCTTCTCCACTATATTTATAGATTGTGTCACAGTCTTCTCCACTATATTTATAGATTGTGTCACAGTCTTCTCCACTATATTTATGGAGTGTGTCACAGTCTTCTCCACTATATTTCTAGATTGTGTCACAGTCTTCTCCACTATATTTATGGAGTGTGTCACAGTCTTCTCCACTATATTTATGGAGTGTGTCACAATCTTCTCCACTATATTTATAGATTGTGTCACAGTCTTCTCCACTATATTTATAGAATGTGTCACAGTCTTCTCCACTATATTTATAGTGTGTCACAGACTTCTCCACTATATTTATAGAGTGTGTCACAGTCTTCTCCACTATATTTATAGAATGTGTCACAGTCTTCTCCACTATATTTATAGAATGTGTCACAGTCTTCTCCACTATATTTATGGAGTGTGTCACAGTCTTCTCCACTATATTTATAGATTGTGTCACAGTCTTCTCCACTATATTTATAGATTGTGTCACAGTCTTCTCCACTATATTTATGGAGTGTGTCACAGTCTTCTCCACTATATTTATGGAGTGTGTCACAGTCTTCTCCACTATATTTATGGAGTGTGTCACAGTCTTCTCCACTATATTTCTAGATTGTGTCACAGTCTTCTCCACTATATTTATGGAGTGTGTCACAGTCTTCTCCACTATATTTATGGAGTGTGTCACAATCTTCTCCACTATATTTATAGATTGTGTCACAGTCTTCTCCACTATATTTATAGAATGTGTCACAGTCTTCTCCACTATATTTATAGTGTGTCACAGACTTCTCCACTATATTTATGGAGTGTGTCACAATCTTCTCCACTATATTTATAGTGTGTCACAGTCTTCTCCACTATATTTATAGTGTGTCACAGACTTCTCCACTATATTTATAGAGTGTGTCACAGTCTTCTCCACTATATTTATAGTGTGTCACAGTCTTCTCCACTATATTTATAGAGTGTGTCACAGTCTTCTCCACTATATTTATGGAGTGTGTCACAGTCTTCTCCACTATATTTATGGAGTGTGTCACAGTCTTCTCCACTATATTTATGGAGTGTGTCACAGTCTTCTCCACTATATTTATGGAGTGTGTCACAGTCTTTGCCACCAGGTAAACATAAATAAATACAATCTCCTCACCTACAGTTCTGTAATCAGTCTACATGTTTCACTGTCTCTGGCTCTTTTCTTGACAATGCTAACCATTTTTATTTTTTCTTAAAGTTGTTGTTAGTGTCTATTACAACACTTTCCCTACACAAGAGACTGTCTGGTACAGTGTCCATCTTGTCCTCCTGCTTCTCTCCCCTAATCCTCTTTTCCCCTCCCTCTCTCCTCCCTCTCTACTCCCGCACTACTCCCTCTCTACTCCCTAACTCCTCCCTCTCTACTCCCTCTCTCCTCCCTCTTACCTCCCTCTCTACTCCCGCACTACTCCCTCTCTCCTCCCTCTCTCCTCCCTCTCTACTCCCTCTCTCCTCCCTCTCACTTCCCTATCTCCTCCCTCTCTAGTCCCGCACTACTCCCTATCTCCTCCCTCTCCACTCCCTCTCTCCTCCCTCTCACCTCCCTCTCTACTCCCTAACTCCTCCCTCTCTACTCACTCTCTACTCCTTCTCTCCTCCCTCTCTACTCCTTCTCTCCTCCTTCTCTACTCCCTAACTCCTCTCTCTTTACTCCCTAACTCCTCCCTCTCTACTCCCTAACCCCTCCCTCTCTACTCTCTCTCTCCTCCCTCTCTCCTCCCTAACTCCTCCTTCTCTACTCACTCTCTACTCCTTCTCTCCTCCCTAACTCCTCCGTCTCTCCTCCCTCTTTACTCCCTGACTCCTCCCTAACTCCTCCCTCTCTACCCCCTCTCTCCTCTTTCTCTCCTCCCTCTCTCCTCTTTCTCTCCTTCCTCTCTCCTCCCTCTCTCCTCCCTTTTCTAAGTCAGTTGCAGTGCAGTCGGAAGATATTTCAATTCCATGTGTGTAGTAACACAAGGTGGACCATAAGAAATATCTAGAGTACTCCTCCCTTGTCCTCATTCCCCTACTGCCCTCTCCCTTTTCCTTAACCCCTTCATTCCCCTACATCCCTCTCCCATTTCCTTAACCACCTCATTCCCCTACTGCCCTCTCCCTTTTCCTTAACCACCTCATTCCCCTACTGCCCTCTCCCTTTTCCTTAACCGCCTCATTCTCCTACTGCCTCTCCCTTTTCCTTAACCCCCTCATTCCCCTACTGCCCTCTCCCTTTTCCTTAACCACCTCATTCCCCTACAGCCCTCTCCCTTTTCCTTAAACACCTCATTCTCCTACAGCCCTCTCCCTTTTCCTTAACCACCTCATTCTCCTACTGCCCTCTCCCTTTTCCTTAACCACCTCATTCCCCTACTGCCCCTCCCTTTTCCTTAACCACCTCATTCCCCTCCCCTGCTCTCCCTTTTCCTTAACCACCTCATTCCCCTCCTGCCCTCTCCCTTTTCCTTAACCACCTCCTTCCCCTACTGCCCCTCCCTTTTCCTTAACCACCTCATTCCCCTCCTGCCCTCTCCCTTTTCCTTAACCACCTCATTCCCCTCCTGCCCTCTCCCTTTTCCTTAACCACCTCATTCCCCTACTGCCCCTCCCTTTTCCTTAACCACCTCATTCCCCTCCTGCCCTCTCCCTTTTCCTTAACCATCTCATTTCTCCTACTGCCCCTCCCTTTTCCTTAACCACGTCATTCCCCTGCTTCCCCTCCCTTTTCCTTAACCACCTCATTCCCCTCCTGCCCTCTCCCTTTTCCTTAAACACCTCATTCCCCTCCTGCCCTCTCCCTTTTCCTTAACCACCTCATTCCCCTACTGCCCCTCCCTTTTCCTTAACCACCTCATTCCCCTCCTGCCCTCTCCCTTTTCCTTAACCACCTCATTCCCCTCCTGCCCTCTCCCTTTTCCTTAACCACCTCATTCCCCTACTGCCCCTCCCTTTTCCTTAACCACCTCATTCCCCTCCTGCCCTCTCCCTTTTCCTTAACCACCTCATTCCCCTCCTGCCCTCTCCCTTTTCCTTAACCACCTCATTCCCCTCTTGCCCTCTCCCTTTTCCTTAACCATCTCATTTCTCCTATTGCCCCTCCCTTTTCCTTAACCACCTCATTCCCCTGCTTCCCCTCCCTTTTCCTTAACCACCTCATTCCCCTCCTGCCCTCTCCCTTTTCCTTAACCACCTCATTCCCCTCCTGCCCTCTCCCTTTTCCTTAACCACCTCATTCCCCTACTGCCCCTCCCTTTTCCTTAACCACCTCATTCCCCTCCTGCCCTCTCCCTTTTCCTTAACCACCTCATTCCCCTCCTGCCCTCTCCCTTTTCCTTAACCACCTCATTCCCCTCCTGCCCTCTCCCTTTTCCTTAACCACCTCATTCTCCTACTGCCCTCCCTTTTCCTTAACCACCTCATTCCCCTCCTGCCCTCTCCCTTTTCCTTAACCACCTCATTCCCCTCCTGCCCTCTCCCTTTTCCTTAACCACCTCATTCCCCTCCTGCCCTCTCCCTTTTCCTTAACCACCTCATTCCCCTACTGCCCCTCCCTTTTCCTTAACCACCTCATTCCCCTCCTGCCCTCTCCCTTTTCCTTAACCACCTCATTCCCCTCCTGCCCTCTCCCTTTTCCTTAACCACCTCATTCCCCTACTGCCCCTCCCTTTTCCTTAACCACCTCATCCCCTCCTGCCCTCTCCCTTTTCCTTAACCATCTCATTTCTCCTACTGCCCCTCCCTTTTCCTTAACCACCTCATTCCCCTGCTTCCCCTCCCTTTTCCTTAACCACCTCATTCCCCTCCTGCCCTCTCCCTTTTCCTTAACCACCTCATTCCCCTCCTGCCCTCTCCCTTTTCCTTAACCACCTCATTCCCCTCCTGCCCTCTCCCTTTTCCTTAACCACCTCATTCCCCTACTGCCCCTCCCTTTTCCTTAACCACCTCATTCCCCTCCTGCCCTCTCCCTTTTCCTTAACCACCTCATTCCCCTCATGCCCTCTCCCTTTTCCTTAACCACCTCATTCCCCTCCTGCCCTCTCCCTTTTCCTTAACCATCTCATTTCTCCTACTGCCCCTCCCTTTTCCTTAACCATCTAATTTCTCCTACTGCCCCTCCCTTTTCCTTAACCACCTCATTCCCCTGCTTCCCCTCCCTGTTCCTCAACCACCTCATTCCCATACAGACCTCTCCCTTTTCCTTATCCACCTCATTCCCCTCCTGCCCTCTCCCTTTTCCTTAACCATCTCATTTCTCCTACTGCCCCTCCCTTTTCCTTATCCACCTCATTCCCCTCCTGCCCCTCCCTTTTCCTTAAACCCAATCCCCCTCATTCCCCTACAACCATCTCCCTTTTCCTTAACCACCTCATTCCCCTACTGCCCCTCCCTTTTCCTTAACCACCTCATTCCCCTACTGCCCCTCCCTTTTCCTTAACCACCTCATTCCCCTACTGCCCCTCCCTTTTACTTTTCCCCTCATTATCCTACTGCCCCTCCCTTTTCCTTAACTCCCTCATTCCCCTACAGACCTCTCCCTTTTCCTTATCCACCTCATTCCCCCTGCCCCTCCCTTTTCCTTAACCCCAATCCCCCTCATTCCCATACAACCCTCTCCCTTTTCCTTAACCACCTCATTCCCCTACAGACCTCTCCCTTTTCCTTATCCACCTCATTCCACTCCTGCCCCTCCCTTTTCCTTAACTCCAATCCCCCTCATTCCCCTACAACCCCCTCCCTTTTCCTTAACCACCTCATTCTCCTACTACCCCTCCCTTTTCCTTAACCACCTCATTCTCCTACTGCCCCTCCCTTTTACTTTACCCCTCATTCTCCTACTGCCCTCTCCCTTTTACTTTACCCCTCATTCTCCTACTGCCCATCCCTTTTCCTTAACCACTTCATTCCCCTACTGCCCTCCCTTTTCCTTAACCACTTCATTCCCCTACTGCCCCTCCCTTTTCCTTAACCACTTCATTCCCCTACTGCCCCTCCCTTTTCCTTAACCCCAATCCCCCTCATTCCCCTACAAACCTCTCCCCTTTCCTTAACCACCTCATTCCCCTACTGCCCTCTCCCTTTACTTTACCCCTCATTCTCCTACTGCCCATCCCTTTTCCTTAACCACTTCATTCCCCTACTGCCCCTCCCTTTTCCTTAACCACTTCATTCCCCTACTGCCCCTCCCTTTTCCTTAACCACTTCATTCCCCTACTGCCCCTCCCTTTTCCTTAACCCCAATCCCCCTCATTCCCCTACAAACCTCTCCCTTTCCTTAACCACCTCATTCCCCTACTGCCCTCTCCCTTTTCCTTAACCATTTAATTCTCCTACTGCCCCTCCCTTTTCCTTAACCACCTCATTCTCTACTGCCCCTCCCTTTTACTTTACCCCAATCCCCCCCATTCCCCTACAACCCTCTCCCTTTTCCTTAAACACCTCATTCTCCTACTGCCCCTCCCTTTTACTTTACCCCTCATTCTCCTACAGCCCTCTCTCTCCCTTTTCCTTAACCACCTCATTCCCCTACTGCCCTCTCCCTTTTACTTAACCACCTCATTCTCCTACTGCCCCTCCCTTTTCCTTAACCACTTCATTCCCCTGCTTCCCCTCCCTTTTCCTCAACCACCTCATTCCCCTGCTTCCCCTCCCTTTTCCTCAACCACCTCATTCCCATACAGACCTCTCCCTTTTCCTTATCCACCTCATTCCCCTCCTGCCCCTCCCTTTTCCTCAACCACCTCATTCCCATACAGACCTCTCCCTTTTCCTTATCCACCTCATTCCCCTCCTGCCCCTCCCTTTTCCTTAACCACATCATTCCCCTACTGCCCCTCCCTTTTCCTTAACCACCTCATTCCCCTACTGCCCCTCCCTTTTCCTTAACCACCTCATTATCCTACTGCCCCTCCCTTTTACTTAACTCCCTCATTCCCCTACAGACCTCTCCCTTTTCCTTATCCACCTCATTCCCCCTGCCCCTCCCTTTTCCTTAACCCCAATCCCCCTCATTCCCCTACAACCCTCTCCCTTTTCCTTAACCATTTAATTCTCCTACTGCCTCTCCCTTTTCCTTAACTCCCTCATTCTCCTACAGCCCTCTCCCTTTTCCTTAACCACCTCATTCTCCTACTGACCCTCCCTTTTCCTTAACCACCTCATTCTCTACTGCCCCTCCCTTTTACTTTACCCCAATCCCCCCCATTCCCCTACAACCCTCTCCCTTTTCCTTAAACACCTCATTCTCCTACTGCCCCTCCCTTTTACTTTACCCCTCATTCTCCTACTGCCCTCTCCCTTTTACTTTACCCCTCATTCTCCTACTGCCCCTCCCTTTTCCTTAACCCCAATCCACCTCATTCTCCTACTGCCCCTCCCTTTTCCTTAACCACCTCATTCTCCTACTGCCCCTCCCTTTTACTTAACCACCTCATTATCCTACTGCCCCTCCCTTTTACTTTACCCCTCATTATCCTACTGCCCCTTCCTTTTACTTAACCACCTCATTCTCCTACTGCGCCTTCCTTTTACTTTACCCCTCATTATCCTACTGCCCTCTCCCTTTTACTTAACCACCTCATTCTCCTACTGCGCCTTCCTTTTACTTTACCCCTCATTCTCCTACTGCCCCTCCCTTTTCCTTAACCACCTCATTCTCCTACTGCCCCTCCCTTTTCCTTAACCCCAATCCCCCCCCCATTCCCCTATAACCCTCTCCCTTTTCCTTAAACACCTCATTCTCCTACTGCCCCGCCCTCATTCCCCTACAGACCTCTCCCTTTTCCTTAACCACCTCATTCCCCTCCTGCCCCTCCCTTTTCCTTAACCACCTCATTCCCTTACTGCCCTCTCCCTTTTCCTTAACCACCTCATTCCCCTGCTTCCCCTCCATTTTCCTTAACCACCTCATTCCCCTACAGACCTCTCCCTTTTCCGTATCCACCTCATTCCCCTACTGCCCCCCCCCCTTTTCCTTAACCCCAATCCCCCTCATTCCCCTACAACCCTCTCCCTTTTCCTTTACCACCTCATTCCCCTACAGACCTCTCCCTTTTCCTTATCCACCTCATTCTCCTACTGCCCCTTCCTTTTACTTTACCATCTCATTCTCCTACAGCCCCTCCCTTTTCCTTATCCACCTCATTCTCCTACTGCCCCTTCCTTTTACTTTACCCCTCATTCTCCTTTACATGTGTGACAGAGAAAAATATGACCTCACCCTGTCTCCCCCTCAAAAAGCCTCCCCTCTGCCTGCCCCATCGCTTCCCTCTCTCCATCGCCAACCCCCTCCCATCTCCTTATTAGGAGACAAAGGTGCTCTGTCTTTCAACCTTTGCAAATGTCAAAAATGTCTGGCGCCTGCAGAAGTGAGCGAGAAAGAGAGAGGCAGAAAGAGAGAGAGACAGAGAGAGAGAGAGACCGTGAGAGAGAGCCAGAGAGAGAGGGTGAGAGAAAGCCAGAGAGATAGAGACAGAGACAGAGAGACAGAGAGAGAGACAGAGAGCGAGACAGAGACAGAGAGAGAGACAGAGAGAGGCAGAGACAGAGAGAGAGAGAGAGAGAGAGAGAGAAGAGAGATAGAGAGAAAGGGAGGGAGAGAGAGAGAGAGAGAGAGAGAGAGAGAGAGAGAGAGAGAGAGGCAGAGACAGAGAGAGAGAGAGAGAGAGAGAGAGAGAGAGGAAGAGAGATAGAGAGAAAGGGAGGGAGGGAGAGAGAGAGAGAGAGAGAGAGAGAGAGAGAGAGAGAGAGAGAGAGAGAGAGAGAGAGAGAGAGAGAGAGAGAGAGAGAGAGAGAGAGAGAGAGACTAATGGTGATCATTCAGGTGAAAGCAGTCCTAATATTGAGATGTCACTGCCACAGCAGACAGTTTGTCAGGACATGGTGAAGTTCTCTGGAGAGCTGCACAGACACACGCACAGACACACGCACACAGGGCTCAGGTCAAAAGTAGTGTAGACCAACATTCCTTTCGCTGATTTCATTAAAGCAGGTTTCTCTGTACTGGTCAATACATTTGATTAAAGCAGGTTTCTCTGTACTGGTCAATACATTTGATTAAAGCAGGTTTCTCTGTACTGGTCAATACATTTGATTAAAGCAGGTTTCTCTGTACTGGTCAATACATTTGATTAAAGCAGGTTTCTCTGTACTGATCAATAAATTTGATTAAAGCAGGTTTCTCTGTACTGGTCAATACATTTGATTAAAGCAGGTTTCTCTGTACTGATCAATACATTTGATTAAAGCAGGTTTCTCTGTACTGGTCAATACATTTGATTAAAGCAGGTTTCTCTGTACTGGTCAATACATTTGATTAAAGCAGGTTTCTCTGTACTGGTCAATACATTTGATTAAAGCAGGTTTCTCTGTACTGGTCAATACATTTGATTAAAGCAGGTTTCTCTGTACTGGTCAATACATTTGATTAAAGCAGGTTTCTCTGTACTGATCAATACATTTGATTAAAGCAGGTTTCTCTGTACTGGTCAATACATTTGATTAAAGCAGGTTTCTCTGTACTGGTCAATACATTTGATTAAAGCAGGTTTCTCTGTACTGGTCAATACATTTGATTAAAGCATTAACTTTAATCAAGATCAAACTGACATCTGCTGAATGAAACAGATTTTTTCAAAATTGTTTGAATCAAGACTTAAACAGTATTCTGATGAACAAGTGTCAACAGCAAACAGATATATTTAGTGTGTAAGACGGTGTTGATATCAGAGACAGTGGAGTAGGAGGTGTTGATATCAGAGACAGTGCAGTAGGACAGTGTTGATATCAGAGACAGTGCAGAAGGACAGTGTTGATATCAGAGACAGTGGAGAAGGACAGTGTTGATATCAGAGACAGTGGAGAAGGACAGTGTTGATATCAGAGACAGTGGAGAAGGACAGTATTGATATCAGAGACAGTGGAGAAGGACAGTGTTGATATCAGAGACAGGGGAGAAGGACAGTATTGATATCAGAGACAGTGGAGAAGGACAGTGTTGATATCAGAGACAGGGGAGAAGGACAGTATTGATATCAGAGACAGTGGAGAAGGACAGTATTGATATCAGAGACAGTGGAGAAGGACAGTATTGATATCAGAGACAGGGGAGAAGGACAGTATTGATATCAGAGACAGTGGAGAAGGACAGTGTTGATATCAGAGACAGGGGAGAAGGACAGTATTGATATCAGAGACAGTGGAGAAGGACAGTATTGATATCAGAGACAGTGGAGAAGGACAGTGTTGATATCAGAGACAGGGGAGAAGGACAGTGTTGATATCAGAGACAGTGGAGAAGGACAGTGTTGATATCAGAGACAGTGGAGAAGGACAGTGTTGATATCAGAGACAGTGGAGAAGGACAGTGTTGATATCAGAGACAGTGGAGAAGGACAGTGTTGATATCAGAGACAGTGGAGAAGGACAGTGTTGATATCAGAGACAGTGGAGAAGGACAGTGTTGATATCAGAGACAGTGGAGAAGGACAGTGTTGATATCAGAGACAGGGGAGAAGGACAGTGTTGATATCAGAGACAGTGGAGAAGGACAGTGTTGATATCACAGACAGTGGAGAAGGACAGTATTGATATCGGAGACAGTGGAGAAGGACAGTGTTGATATCAGAGACAGTGGAGAAGGACAGTGTTGATATCAGAGACAGTGGAGAAGGACAGTGTTGATATCAGAGACAGTGGAGAAGGACAGTGTTGATATCAGAGACAGTGGAGAAGGACAGTGTTGATATCAGAGACAGTGGAGAAGGACAGTGTTGATATCAGAGACAGTGGAGAAGGACAGTATTGATATCAGAGACAGTGGAGTAGGATGGTGTTGATATCAGAGACAGGGGAGTAGGAGGTGTTGATATCAGAGACAGTGGAGAAGGACAGTATTGATATCAGAGACAGGGGAGAAGGACAGTGTTGATATCAGAGACAGTGGAGAAGGACAGTGTTGATATCAGAGACAGTGGAGTAGGATGGTGTTGATATCAGAGACAGTGGAGAAGGACAGTATTGATATCAGAGACAGTGGAGTAGGATGGTGTTGATATCAGAGACAGTGGAGTAGGAGGTGTTGATATCAGAGACAATGGAGTAGGAGGTGTTGATATCAGAGACAATGGAGTAGGAGGTGTTGATATCAGAGACAATGGAGTAGGAGGTGTTGATATCAGAGACAATGGAGTAGGAGGTGTTGATATCAGAGACAGTGGAGAAGGAGGTGTTGATATCAGAGACAATGGAGTAGGAGGTGTTGATATCAGAGACAGGGGAGTAGGAGGTGTTGATATCAGAGACAATGGAGTAGGAGGTGTTGATATCAGAGACAATGGAGTAGGAGGTGTTGATATCAGAGACAGGGGAGTAGGAGGTGTTGATATCAGAGACAATGGAGTAGGAGGTGTTGATATCAGAGACAATGGAGTAGGAGGTGTTGATATCAGAGACAATGGAGTAGGAGGTGTTGATATCAGAGACAGTGGAGAAGGAGGTGTTGATATCAGAGACAATGGAGTAGGAGGTGTTGATATCAGAGACAGGGGAGTAGGAGGTGTTGATATCAGAGACAATGGAGTAGGAGGTGTTGATATCAGAGACAGGGGAGTAGGAGGTGTTGATATCAGAGACAATGGAGTAGGAGGTGTTGATATCAGAGACAATGGAGTAGGAGGTGTTGATATCAGAGACAGTGGAGAAGGACAGTATTGATATCAGAGACAGTGGAGTAGGACAGTGTTGATATCAGAGACAGTGGAGAAGGACAGTGTTGATATCAGAGACAGTGGAGAAGGACAGTGTTGATATCAGAGACAGTGCAGTAGGATGGTGTTGATATCAGAGACAGTGGAGAAGGACAGTATTGATATCAGAGACAGGGAGAAGGACAGTGTTGATATCAGAGACAGTGGAGTAGGATGGTGTTGATATCAGAGACAGTGGAGAAGGACAGTATTGATATCAGAGACAGGGGAGAAGGACAGTGTTGATATCAGAGACAGTGGAGTAGGATGGTGTTGATATCAGAGACAGTGCAGTAGGAGGTGTTGATATCAGAGACAGTGCAGTAGAACAGTGTTGATATCAGAGACAGTGCAGTAGGACAGTGTTGATATCAGAGACAGTGGAGTAGGATGGTGTTGATATCAGAGACAGTGCAGTAGAACAGTGTTGATATCAGAGACAGTGCAGTAGGACAGTGTTGATATCAGAGACAGTGGAGTAGGATGGTGTTGATATCAGAGACATTGCAGAAGGACAGTGTTGATATCAGAGACAGTGGAGTAGGAGGTTTTGATATCAGAGACAGTGGAGTTGGAGGTGTTGATATCAGAGACAGGGGAATAGGAGGTGTTGATATCAGAGACAGGGGAGTAGGAGGTGTTGATATCAGAGACATTGCAGAAGGACAGTGTTGATATCAGAGACAGTGGAGTAGGAGGTTTTGATATCAGAGACAGTGGAGTTGGAGGTGTTGATATCAGAGACAGGGGAATAGGAGGTGTTGATATCAGAGACAGGGGAGTAGGAGGTGTTGATATCAGAGACAGTGGAGTAGGAGGTGTTGATATCAGAGACAGGGGAGTAGGAGGTGTTGATATCAGAGACAGGGGAGTAGGAGGTGTTGATATCAGAGACAGGGGAGTAGGAGGTGTTGATAGCAGAGATAGTGGAGTAAGAGGTGTTGATATCAGAGATAGTGGAGTAGGAGGTGTTGATATCAGAGACAGGGGAGTAGGAGGTGTTGATATCAGAGACAGACAGGGGAGAGACAGGAGGTGTTGATATCAGAGACAGGGGAGTAGGAGGTGTTGATATCAGAGACAGGGGAGTAGGAGGTGTTGATATCAGAGACAGTGGAGTAAGAGGTGTTGATATCAGAGATAGTGGAGTAGGAGGTGTTGATATCAGAGACAGGGGAGTAGGAGGTGTTGATATCAGAGACAGGGGAGTAGGAGGTGTTGATATCAGAGACAGGGGAGTAGGAGGTGTTGATATCAGAGACAGGGGAGTAGGAGGTGTTGATATCAGAGACAGGGGAGTAGGAGGTGTTGATAGCAGAGATAGTGGAGTAAGAGGTGTTGATATCAGAGATAGTGGAGTAGGAGGTGTTGATATCAGAGACAGGGGAGTAGGAGGTGTTGATATCAGAGACAGGGGAGTAGGAGGTGTTGATATCAGAGATAGTGGAGTAGGAAGTGTTGATATCAGAGACAGGGTAGTAGGAGGTGTTGATATCAGAGACAGGGGAGTAGGAGGTGTTGATATCAGAGACAGGGGAGTAGGAGGTGTTGATATCAGAGACAGGGGAGTAGGAGGTGTTGATAGCAGAGATAGTGGAGTAAGAGGTGTTGATATCAGAGATAGTGGAGTAGGAGGTGTTGATATCAGAGACAGTGAAGTAGGATGGAGTCGATATCAGAGACAGTGGAGTAGGATGGTGTTGATATCAGAGACAGGGGAGTAAAGAGGTGTTGATATCAGAGACAGGGGAGTGGAGGGTTTGATATCAGAGACAGTGGAGTAGGAGGGTTTGATATCAGAGACAGGGGAGTAAGAGGTGTTGATATCAGAGACAGGGGAGTAAGTGTTGATATGAGAGACAGGGGAGTAGGAGGTGTTGATATCAGAGACAGGGGAGTAGGAGGTGTTGATATCAGAGACAGGGAGAAGGAGGTGTTGAAATCAGAGACAGGGGAGTAAGAGGTGTTGATATCAGAGACAGGGGAGTAGGAGGTGTTGATATCAGAGACAGGGGAGAAGGAGGTGTTGAAATCAGAGACAGGGGAGTAAGAGGTGTTGATATCAGAGATAGGGGAATAGGAGGTGTTGATATCAGAGACAGGGGAGTAAGAGGTGTTGATATCAGAGACAGGGGAGTAGGAGGTGTTGATATCAGAGAGGGAGTAGGAGGTGTTGATATCAGAGACAGGGGAGTAAGAGGTGTTGATATCAGAGACAGGGGAGTAGGAGGTGTTGATATCAGAGACAGGGGAGTAGGAGGTGTTGATATCAGAGACATTGGAGTAGGATGGTGTTGATTTCAGAGACAGGGAATAGGAGGTGTTGATATCAGAGACAGGGGAGTAGGAGGTGTTGATAGCAGAGATAGTGGAGTAAGAGGTGTTGATATCAGAGATAGTGGAGTAGGAGGTGTTGATATCAGAGACAGTGAAGTAGGATGGAGTCGATATCAGAGACAGTGGAGTAGGATGGTGTTGATATCAGAGACAGTGGAGTAGGATGGTGTTGATATCAGAGACAGTGGAGTAGGATGGTGTTGATATCAGAGACAGTGGAGTAGGATGGTGTTGATATCAGAGACAGTGAAGTAGGATGGTGTTGATATCAGAGACAATGGAGTAGGATGGTGTTGATATCAGAGACAATGGAGTAGGATGGTGTTGATATCAGAGACAATGGAGTAGGATGGTGTTGATATCAGAGACAATGGAGTAGGATGGTGTTGATATCAGAGACAGTGGAGTAGGATGGTGTTGATATCAGAGACAATGGAGTAGGATGGTGTTGATATCAGAGACAATGGAGTAGGATGGTGTTGATATCAGAGACAATGGAGTAGGATGGTGTTGATATCAGAGACAATGGAGTACTATCATTTATCTACGTGAATAAAATGAATCATACAAGTTATCTATGGTTACTGTTCCCCTGGCTCGGAGGCATCCCACCCACAGACACACATCACACACACCAGACTACTTTGTACACCTTGGCCACATAGCTCAAGGCATGGACACTTTGTCTCCTTGGCGACAGGTTTATAGGTCGTCAAGGTGATGAGTGGCGCGGACGAAAGACCGTTAAAGCGGCCGCTGGCATTTGGACGTGTAGCAACGCACCATGAGGTCGCAAAAAATGTCACCTCACCGCCATGAGCAGGCACTCATTACAAGTAGAGACAAGGGAGGAACAGAACACCTCATGCAACCAGAAGAACACTCTCTGATGATACACATATTGAACTCTGCATCGTCTCCTTTTATAGGTTTCATTATTTAGTCAGTTAATCAGCAATCTAATTTTACATGGACACAATTCCCAAAGCACACCCTCCACACCGTACATTATTCAAATATGAAGCATGAATTCAACTTGCTTTAATCTATAACTCATTTTAAAAGGGTTTCATTCATGATTAATTTAAATATTGCCCCATTTCATTGATTTGATTTGGTCCCCATATGGTAAACAGATCAGTGATTTCAGTGCTCCTTTACTTAGTTGATCCAGATGACCAGTACATGGTCTGTTCAACTTGATGCTGTAAAACACAACTACGACCTAGTGTTCTATTGGTTTAGAAGACACTGTGTGCATCATGAACTACGAGCTGTAATAATATTCATCATCTACAAGCCAAATCCCATCCTAGATCAACATTCCTACTCTGAGACGCTTTGTGGATATGGGCCCTGACCTTAGTGAGCTTTCTCCAAAGTTGAGGGACAGAGGTACCAGATAGACAGAGTTTAAGGAGACAGAGGTCTGTCTACTTCTGACCCTGTTTGTGGGATGGGAAGGATCCTGTCTGTGTGATGTAGGGATATTGTCTGTGTGATGGGAAGATCATGTCTGTGTGACGGAGGGATCATGTCTGTGTGATGGGGAAGATCATGTCTGTGTGACAGAGGGATCCTGTCTGTGTGATGGAGGGATCCTGTCTGTGTGATGGGGAAGATCATGTCTGTGTGACAGAGGGATCCTGTCTGTGTGATGGAGGGATCCTGTCTGTGTGATGGGAAGATCCTGTCTGAGTGATGGGGAGGATCCTGTCTGAGTGATGGGGAGGATCCTGTCTGAGTGATGGGGAGGATCCTGTCTGAGTGATGGGGAGGATCCTGTCTGTGTGATGGGGAGGATCCTGTCTGTGTGATAGGGAGGATCCTGTCTGTGTGATGGGGAGGATCCAGTCTGTGTGATAGGGAGGATCCTGTCTGTGTGATGGGGAGGATCCTGTCTGTGTGATGGGGAGGATCCTGTCTGTGTGATAGGGAGGATCCTGTCTGTGTGATGGGGAGGATCCAGTCTGTGTGATAGGGAGGATCCTGTCTGTGTGATGGGGAGGATCCTGTCTGTGTGATAGGGAGGATCCTGTCTGTGTGATGGGGAGGATCCAGTCTGTGTGATAGGGAGGATCCTGTCTGTGTGATGGGATCATGTCTGAGGATGGAGTCTGTCTGAATGATGGAGGATCCTGTCTGTGTGATGGGGAGGAGCCAGTCTGTGTGATTGAGGAATCATGAGGATCCTGTCTGTGTGATGGGGAGGATCCAGTCTGTGTGATGGGAGGATCCTGTCTGTGTGATGGGGAGGATCCATGTCTGTGTGATCCTGTCTGTCTGTGAGGGGGATCCTGTCTGTGTGATGGGGAGGATCATGTCTGTCTGTGATGGAGGGATCATGTCTGAGTGATGGAGGGATCATGTCTGAATGATGGAGGGATGTCTGTCTGTGATGGAGGGATCATGTCTGAGTGATGGAGGGATCATGTCTGAATGATGGAGGGATCATGTCTGAATGATGGAGGGATCATGTCTGAGTGATGGAGGGATCATGTCTGAGTGATGGAGGATCATGTCTGAGTGATGGAGGGATCATGTCTGAGTGATGGAGGGATCATGTCTGTCTGTGATGGAGGGATCATGTCTGAGTGATGGAGGGATCATGTCTGAATGATGGAGGGATCATGTCTGAGTGATGGAGGGATCATGTCTGAATGATGGAGGGATCCTGTCTGAGTGATGATGGGAGGATCTGATGATGGAGGGATCATGTCTGAGTGATGGGGAGGATCCAGTCTGTGTGATGGAGGGATCATGTCTGAGTGATGGAGGGTTCTTGTCTGAGTGATGGGGGGATCATGTCTGAATGATGGAGGGATCATGTCTGAGTGATGGGGAGGATCCAGTCTGTGTGATTGAGGGATCATGTTTGGAGTGATGGGGAGGTTCCAGTCTGTGTGATAGGGAGGATCCAGTCTGTGTGATAGGGAGGATCCAGTCTGTGTGATAGGGAGGATCATGTCTGTATGATGGGGAGGATCCTGTCTGTGTGATGGAGGGATCATGTCTGTTGTGATGGAGGGATCCTGTCTGAGTGATGGGGAGGATCCTGTCTGAGTGATGGGGAGGATCCTGTCTGAGTGATGGAGAGGATCCAGTCTGTGTGATGGAGGGATCATGTCTGAGTGATGGAGGAATCATGTCTGAGTGATGGAGGGATCATGTCTGAGTGATGGAGGGATCATGTCTGTCTGAGTGATGGAGGGATCATGTCTGAGTGATGGATGGATCATGTGTCTGAGTGATGGAGGGATCATGTCTGAGTGATGGAGGGATCGGTCTGAGTGATCATGTGTCTGTCTGAGTGATGGAGGGATCGTGTCTGAGTGATGGAGGGATCGTGTCTGAGTGATGGGGGATCCAGTCTGTGTGATGGAGGGTCTACCTGGCCCACCACTCCACTTTGGACTTGAACAGCCTTTACGACCAGGTCCACCTCTACAAGGCAGCAATCCCAACTTTTTCCAGGACCCTGAAGGACCTCGCCCTCAACCGTAGTCCCTTACACAGGAGCAACAGACATCCCACCCAGACCAGCGAGACACCCTCCCAAAGGACCTGCACCGAGAGAACACACGCAAAAAGGAACTAAACCCAGACCACAGCATGACCAGCCACACCCCAACCAGCTGAGACCACCCCAAACAAACCCTGGCCACACCCTATATATGCCTCCCCATATCAGACCTATGGCCCTTGTGCCCACCCCATGCCCACCACCCCTGCGGCAAGGACCTTAACATGACAAAGGACATATGCCCAGGCCGTGAACAGAGTATCAGGCCCTAACCCCGCTATTTCACCTTCCCAAGCCCAATCCTGTGACCTAAGAGGTATGTATCAGATGCTCAACATGCTCTGCTCACATTTACCTAAACCACACAAAATCAACACTAGACACAATGGAACACAAGGTTTTTACTATCTCATCCTGGAATATGCAAAGTCTGAGGTCATCTGACTTTGGCCTAAATAGCAGGAGCCCAGACTTCATCACAGAAATTGGAAATACAGACATTGTCATCTTACAAGAAACATGGTATAGAGGAGACGGACCCACTGGTTTCCCTCTAGGTTACAGAGAGCTGGTAGTCCCATCCACCAAACTACCAGGTGTGAAACAGGGAAAAGCCTTGGGGAAAAGATTTGTTATAGAGCAGACCTAACCCACTCTTTAAAATAGGTCAAAACAGGAAAATGTTACATCTAGAAAAATTACCTCATGTATGCTACCTATATCCTCCCAATAGCATCACCATACTTCAACAATGTCAGCTGCTCCATCCTAGAGGGGGAGATTAACCATTTCCAGGCCCAGGGACATGTACTAGACTGTGGCAACCTAAATTGCTGAACTGGACAAGAACCTGACACCCTCAGCACACAGGAGGACAAACACAAAGCTGGAGGTGACAACATTCCCTCCCCCATATTTACCTTTATTTAACGAGGCAAGTCAGTTAAGAACAAATTCTTATTTTCAATGGCGGCCTAGGAACAGTGGGTTAACTGCATGTTACAACCTTTCGGTTACTAGTCCAATCCTCTAACCACTAGGCTACCCTGCCGCCCCATATGCCCCACTAGACACAAGAACGACAACAAACCATCAAAAACGGGTCACAACTCCTGCAGCTCTGTCGGACGCTGGGGATGTAAATGGTCAATGGTAGGCTTCGAGGGGACTCCTACGGTAGGTACACCTATAGCTAATTTCTTGGCAGTAGTACTGTAGACTACTTTATCACTGACCTCAACCTAGATTCTCTCAGAGCGTTCACAGTCAGTCCACTGACACTCCTATCAGATCACAGCAAAATAAAACTGTACTTGAACTGAGCTATGCTCAATCATGAGGCCAAAGTAACTGAATAATATTAAGACAAGCTATAGATGGAAGGAAAGAAGTGTGGAAATTCTACCAAAAAACTGTCAGGCAACAACAAATAAAATCCCTTCAATACAATTTCCTGGACAAAATGTTTCACTGTAATAGTGAAGGTGTAGACTTGGCAGTAGAAAACCGAAACAGTATATTTGACCTCTCAGCTCCCCTATCAAATCTAAAATGTTCAAGCAGACAACCTAATAAAAATAACAACAATGACAAATAGTTTGATGAAGAATGCAAAAACCTAAGTAAGAAATTGAGAAACCCATCCAACCAAAAACTTAGAGATCCAGAAAACCTGAGCCTACGCCTTCACAATGTGAATCACTAAAACAATACAAAAATACCCTACAGAAAAAGAAGGAACAGCACATCAGCATGTTTAAAAAAAAAAAACTTTGTATTAACTAGGCAAGTCAGTTAAGAACAAATTCTTATTTTACAATGATGGCCTAACATGGCCAAACCCGGACGAGGCTGGGCCAATTGTGAGCCTCCCTATGGGACTCCCGACCTCGGCCGGTTGTGATACAGTACGGGATCGAACCAAGGTCTGTAGTGGTGCCTCTGGCACTGAGATGCAGTGCCTTAGATCGCTGCGCCACTCAGGAGCATTATCCATAGAATGTAACTGCTTCTGGGAAAAGTCTAAACAAACAACATGAAGAGTTGTCTATCCAAATCGGAGATGTATGGATAAACCCGTTCTCCAAATCTTTTTGGCCCTATAACAAAGAACAAACAGCAAAAACATATAGATGATCAATCAAAAATCTTATATTCAACTATTAAAGACTACCATAACCCAGTGGATTCTCCAATTACATTGAATGAACTACAGGACTAAATACCAACCCTCCAACCCAAAAAGCCTGTGGGGTTGATGGTATCCTAAATGAAATGATCAAATATACAGACCACAAATTCCAATTGGCTATACATAAACTATTTAACATCATCCTCAGCTCTGGGATGTTCCCCAATATTTGGAACCAATGACTGATCACTCCAATCCACAAAAGTGGAGTCAAATTAGACCCTAATAACTACTGTGGGATATGCGTTAACAGCAACCTTGGGAAAATATTCTGCGTTATCATTAACAGCACTCATACATTTCCTCTGCGTTATCATTAACAGCACTCATACATTTCCTCTGCGTTATCATTAACAGCACTCATACATTTCCTCTGCGTTATCATTAACAGCACTCATACATTTCCTCTGCGTTATCATTAACAGCACTCATACATTTCCTCTGCGTTATCATTAACAGCACTCATACATTTCCTCTGCGAAAACAATGTACTGAGCAAATGTCAAATTGGCAAATTACCGTACGACAGACCACGTATTCACCCTGCACACCCTAATTGACAAACAAACAAACCAAAACAAAGGCAAAGTCTTCTCATGCTTTGATGATTTACAAAAAGCTTATGACTCATTTTGGCATGGGGGTCTGCTATACAAAATTATGGAAAGTGATGTTGGGGGAAAAATATACAACATTATAAAATCCATGTACACAAATAACAAGAGTGCATAATTAGAAAAAAACACACATTTCTTTCCATAGGGCCGGGCGGTGAGACAGGGATGCAGCTTAAGCCCCACCCTCTTCCTCATACATAACAACTAATTGGTGAGGGCACTAGAACAGTCTGCAGCTCCAAGCATCACTCTACTAGAATCTGAAGTCAAATGTCTACTGTTTGCTGATGATCTGATGCTTCTGTCCCCAACCAAAGAGGGCCTACAGCAGCACCTAGATCTTCTGCACAGATTATGTCAGACCTGGGCCCTGACAGAAAATCTCAGTAAGACAAAAATAATGGTGTTACAAAAAGGTCCAGTTGCCAGGACCACAAATACAAATTCCATCTAGACACCATTGCTCTAGTGCCACGGCCGTTGAAAGAAGAGGACCAAGGCGCAGCGTGGTGAACGTGCATTCTCTTTTTATTAAAAAAAAGACGCTGATCAAAACAATAAACACTACCAAACACACCGTGAAGCTAAAGGCTATGTGCCATAAACCAAGTCAAATACCCCCAAAGACAGGTGGGATAAAGGGCTGCCTAAGTATGGTTCCCAATCAGAGACAACGATAGACAGCTGTCCCTGATTGAGAACCATACCCGGCCAAAACAAAGAAATACAAAACATAGAAAAATGAACATAGAATGCCCACCCAAATCAGACCCTGACCAAACCAAAATAGAGACATAACAAGCTCTCTAAGGTCAGGGCGTGACAGTACCTATAGGGGAGGGTCTGGGTAGGCATCTATCCTCGGTGGCGGCTCTGGTGCGGGACGTAGATCCTGCTCCACCTCTGGCTCACCCCGCTTTGGTGGCGCCTCTGGTGTGGGGACCCTCGCCGCCGACCCCGGACTGGGGACCCTCACTGTGGGCCCCGGACTCGGGACCCTCGGCTGCGGGCCCCGGACTGGGCACCCTCGCTGCGGGCCCCGGACTGGGCACCCTCACTGCGGGCCCCCGGACTGGGAACCCTTGTTGCGGGCCCCAGACTGAAGGACGTCGCTGGAGGCTCCGGACTGAAAGATGTCGCTGGAGGCTCCGGACTGGAGGCCGTCCCTGGAGGCTCCAGACTGGAGGCTGTCTCTGGAGGCTCCGGACTGGAGGCCTTCTCTGAAGTGGAGAGACACAAAGGAGGCCTGGCTCTGGGAACAGGCACAGGACTCACCAGGCTGGGGAGACATACAGGAGGCTTCTTTCATGGCCGAGGCACCGGATACACTGGGCCGTGTAGGCGCACTGGTGGCCTCGAGCGCAGAGCTGGCACCACCCGTTCTGGCTGGATGCCCACTTCCACCCGGCAAATGCGGGACGCTGGCACAGAGCACACCGGCCTATGAATGCTCAACCGAGACACAGTGCACATTACCCCATAGCACGGGGCCTGACCAGTCATATGCTCGCCACGGTAAGCACGGGGAGTTGTCTCAGGTCTCCAACCTGACTGAGCCACACTCCCCGTGCGCCCCCCCCCCAAACATGTTGGGGGCTGCCTCTCGGGCTTCCTTGCTAGCCGTGTTCCCTCATAACGCTGCCGCTCCGCCTTAGCTGCCTCCAGTTCCTCCAGTGGACGGCGATTCTTCCCTGCCTGCCTCCAGGGTCTCTTACCGTTCAGTATCTCCTGCCATGTCCATTTCTCCAGATAGAGCTGCTCCCCCTTACCACGCTGCTTGGTCCCTTGATGGTGGGTAGTTCTGTCACAGCAGTTGAAAGAGGAGGACCAAGGCGCAGCGTGGTGAGTGTACATTCTCTTTTTTTCTTGAAAAAATACGCCAAACAAAACAATAAACACTACCAAACACACTGTGAAGCTAAAGGCTATGTGCCATAAACCAAGTCAACTACCCCCAAATACAGGTGGGATAAAGGGATGCCTAAGTATGGTTCCCAATCAGAGACAATCATAGACAGCTGTCCCTGATTGAGAACCATAACCGGCCAAAAAAAAGAAATACAAAACAGAAAAATGAACATAGAATGCCCACCCAAATCACACCCTGACCAAACCAAAATAGAGACATAAAAAGCTCTCTAAGGTCAGGGCGTGACATCTAGAGCACACAATAACCTATATATACGTCGGCCTAAATGTCAGTGCCACAGGTAACTTCTGGAGAGCCTTCCGGAGAGCCTTGCGGTTGAGGGCGGTGCAGTTGCCATACCATGCTGTGATACAGCCCGACAGGATGCTCTCGATTGTGCATCTGTAAAAGTTTGTCAGGGTTTTGGGTGACAAGCCAAATTTCTTCAGCCTCTTGAGGTTGAAGAGGCACTGTTGCGCCTTCTTCACCACACCGTCTGTGTGGGTGGACAATTTCAGTTTGTCTGTGCTGTGTACGCCGAGGAACTTAAAACTTTCCACCCTCTCCACTGCTGTCCCTTCGATGTGGATAGTGGGGTGTTCCCTCTGCTGTTTCCTGAAGTCCACGATAATCTCCTTTGTTTGGTTGACGTTGAGTGAGAGGTTGTTCCTGACACCACACTCGCTGTCTCGTTGTTGTTGGTAATCAAGCCCACTACTGTTGTGTCGTCTGCAAACTTGATGATTGAGTTGGAGGCGTGCATGGCCACACAGTCGTAGGTGAACAGGGAGTACAGGAGGGGACTGAGCAAGCACCCTTGTGGGGCCCAAGTGTTGAGGGTCAGCAAAGTTGAAATGTTGTTTCCAACCTTCACCACCTGGGGGTGGCCTCTCAGAAAGTCCAGGACCCAATTGCACAGGGCGGGGTTGAGGGTACTATGGAGTTGAATACTGAGCTGTAGTCAATGAACAGCATTCTAACACAGGTATTCCACTTGTCCAGATGGGATAGGGCGGTGTGTAGTGTGATGGCGATAGCATCGTCTGTGGACATGTTGATTCTTGACTAGTCTCTCAAAGCACTTCATGATGACAGAAGTGAGTGCTGCGGGCGGTAGTCATTTTGTTCAGTTATCTTTGCCTTTTTGGGAACAGGAACAATTTGCACGTTTACAACACTGTATTGAGACATAATATGACATTTGAAATGGCTTTATTATTTTGGAACTTTTGTGTGTGTAATGTTTACTGTTTTTTTTAAATAGTTAATTTCACTTTTGTTTGTTATCTATTTCATTTGCTTGGCAATGTAAACATATGTGTCCCATGCCAATAAAGCCCCTTTAATTGAAATTGAATTGAGAGAGAGAGAGAGAGAGAGAGAGAGAGAGAGAGAGAGAGAGAGAGAGAGAGAGAGAGAGAGAGAGAGAGAGAGAGAGAGAGAGAGAGTAAGGTCCGTAAGGTCCATTACACCACAGAGCTATGGATAATATGTGTCCTTCCATTCAACAGACTGACAGGTGGCAGAGTACTGCAAGGTTCCTCTTTATCACTCTATAGTAGAGCCATCTCCTCTGCTCTCCTGTCATTATCACTCTATAGTAGAGCCATCTCCTCTGCTCTCCTGTCATTATCACTCTATAGTAGAGTCATCTCCTCTGCTCTCCTGTCATTATCACTCTATAGTGAGCCATCTCCTCTGCTCTCCTGTCATTATCACTCTATAGTAGAGCCATCTCCTCTGCTCTCCTGTCATTATCACTCTATGGTAGAGCTCTCCTCTGCTCTCCTGTCATTATCACTCTATAGTAGAGTCATCTCCTCTGGCTCTCCTGTCATTATCACTCTATAGTAGTCTCCTCTGCTCTCCTGTCATTATCACTCATCTCCTCTGCTCTCCTGTCATCACTCTATAGTAGAGTCATCTCATCTGCTCTCCTGTCATTATCACTCTATCACTCTATAGTAGAGCCATCTCCTCTGCTCTCCTGTCATTATCACTCTATAGTAGAGCCATCTCCTGCTCTCCTGTCATTATCACTCTATAGTAGAGCCATCTCCTCTGCTCTCCTGTCATTATCACTCTATAGTAGAGCCATCTCCTCTGCTCTCCTGTCATTATCACTCTATAGTAGAGCCATCTCTCCTCTGCTCTCCTGTCATTATCACTCTATAGTAGAGCCATCATCTCCCATCTGCTCTCCTGTCATCCATCTCCTCTGCTCTCCTGTCTTTATCACTCTATAGTAGAGCCATCTCCTCTGCTCTCCTGTCTCCTGTCATTATCACTCCATCTCCTCTGCTCTCCTGTCATTAGTAGAGCCATCTCCTCTGCTCTCCTGTCATTATCACTCTATAGTAGAGCCATCTCCTCTGCTCTCCTGTCTTTATCACTCTATAGTAGAGCCATCTCCTCTGCTCTCCTGTCTGTCATTATCACTCTATAGTAGAGCCATCTCCTCTGCTCCTCCTGTCCATCTTATCTCCCATCTCCTCTGCTCTTCTGTCATTATCTCCCATCTCCTCTGTCATTATCACTCTATTAGTAGAGCCATCTCCCATCTGCTCTCCTGTCATTATCACTCTATAG
Source organism: Oncorhynchus keta (assembly GCF_023373465.1). Classification (NCBI taxonomy): domain Eukaryota; kingdom Metazoa; phylum Chordata; class Actinopteri; order Salmoniformes; family Salmonidae; genus Oncorhynchus; species Oncorhynchus keta. The sequence goes on from NC_068450.1 coordinate 29,042,352, forward strand.
TAGAGCCATCTCCTCTGCTCTCCTGTCTTTATCATCTATCCATCTCTATAGTAGAACCATCTCCTCTGCTCTCCTGTCTTTATCACTCTATCCATCTCCTCTGCTCTCCTGTCATTATCACTCTATAGTAGAGCCATCTCCTCTGCTCTCCTGTCTTTATCACTCTATAGTAGAACCATCTCCTCTGCTCTCTGTCTTTATCACTCTATAGTAGAGCCATCTCCTCTGTCATTATCACTCTATAGTATCTCCTCTGCTCTCCTGTCTTTATCACTCTATAGAGAGCCATCTCCTCTGCTCTCCTGTCATTATCACTCTATAGTAGAGCCATCTCCTCTGCTCTCCTGTCTTTATCACTCTATAGTAGAGCCATCTCATCTCCTCTGCTCTCCTGTCTTTATCACTCTATAGTAGAGCCATCTCCTCTGCTCTCCTGTCAGTAGAACCATCTCCTCTGCTCTCCTGTCTTTATCACTCTATAGTAGAGCCATCTCCTCTGCTCTCCTGTCTTTATCACTCTATAGTAGAGCCATCTCCTCTGCTCTCCTGTCTTTATCACTCTATAGTAGAGCCATCTCCTCTGCTCTCCTGTCTTTATCACTCTATAGTAGAGCCATCTCCTCTGCTCTCCTGTCATTATCACTCTATAGTAGAACCATCTCCTCTGCTCTCCTGTCTTTATCACTCTATAGTAGAGCCATCTCCTCTGCTCTCCTGTCATTATCACTCTATAGTAGAGCCATCTCCTCTGCTCTCCTGTCCATCTCCTCTGCTCTCCTGTCACACTCTATAGTAGAGCCATCTCCCATCTGCTCTCCTGTCTTTATCACTCTATAGTCCATCTCCTCTGCTCTCCTGTCTTTATCACTCTATAGTAGAACCATCTCCTCTGCTCTCCTGTCTTTATCACTCTATAGTA
>NC_068450.1:29048270-29118270 GCF_023373465.1 Oncorhynchus keta
ATTAAGAACAAATTCTTATTTTACAATGAGGGCCTACCCCGGCCAAACTCTCCCCTAGCCCGGACGACGCTCGGCTAATTGTGCCCTACGCATCAGGATAGATAATACGAGTAAAATAAAGAACAGAGTAGCAGCATATGAGGAGTGTGACAGTGTGTGTGTGTGTATGTGTGTGTGTATATGTGTGTGTAAGTGTGTGTTGTGCCGGTATTCATGTGGGTTTTATGTAAGAGGGTCAGAGGAGGGTGTGTGAGTATGTATATAGTGAATATAGTCTTGTGAGTGTGCATTGAATCATTGCAAGATAGGGTATAACCCTTTAATTAACGATTTAGCAGTCAGGGCTATTCAGCAGTATTATGGCTTGAATACTCTTCCTGTAGAAGACAGCACAACTGAATACTACAATACTCTACTGTAGAAGACAGCACAACTGAATACTATAATACTCTACTGTAGAAGACAGCACAACTGAATACTACAATACTCTACTGTAGAAGACAGCACAACTGAATACTATAATACTCTACTGTAGAAGACAGCACAACTGAATACTACAATACTCTACTGTAGAAGACAGCACAACTGAATACTACAATACTCTACTGTAGAAGACAGCACAACTGAATACTACAATACTCTACTGTAGAAGACAGCACAACTGAATACTACAATACTCTACTGTAGAAGACAGCACAACTGAATACTACAATACTCTACTGTAGAAGACAGCACAACTGAATACTACAATACTCTACTGTAGAAGACAGCACAACTGAATACTGCAATACTCTACTGTAGAAGACAGCACAACTGAATACTACAATACTCTACTGTAGAAGACAGCACAACTGAATACAACAATACTCTACTGTAGAAGACAGCACAACTGAATACTGCAATACTCTACTGTAGAAGACAGCACAACTGAATACTACAATATTATCCTGTAGAAGACAGCCCAACTGAATACTACAATATTCTCCTGTAGAAGACAGCACAACTGAATACTACAATATTATCATGTAGAAGACAGCCCAACTGAACACTACAATATTATCCTGTACAAGACAGCCCAACTGAATACTACAATACTCTACTATAGAAGACAGCACAACTGAAGACTGGATTCACACATAGCAACAAAGTTTACTCAAAAGCATCAATTGATTCACACTTTCTGAAAGTGTTGCCACTACAAATGTAACTATTCATACAACACACAGGATAAAAACCACAGTAAGCATACAGGCTTAATATTGAACTAACTGCCAATTATGTAATCAACTCCTTAATGCTGTGAAATGAATACATTTTAATAAATTGTCAGTATCAGTAATACTCTGTTGGGGAAGCACAGTAACCGTAGACAAACTGTGTATTAGAATCAGATGAGAGAGGAGAGGAGGAGGAGAGGAGAAGAGGATGAGAGAGGAAGGCAGGACAGAGGAGGGGAGAGAATAGGAGGAGAGGAGGAGGAGAGGAGGAGAGAGGAGGGGGAGGGGAGGAAAGAGGAGCAGGAGTGGAGGAGAGGAGAGGAAAGGAGGATAGAGGAAGGGAGAGGAGGTGAGAGGAGGAGAAGAGGAGGAAAGTGGAGTATGAGAGGAGGAGATGAGGAGGATAGAGGAAGGGAGAGGAGGTGAGAGGAAGAGAGGAGAGAGAGGAGGGGAGGGGAGAAGAGGAGAAGAGAGGAGGGGAGATGAGTGAGGAGGAGGAGAGGAGAGAGGAGGGGAGATGAGGGGAGAGGCAAGGAGAAGAGGAACAGAGAGCAGAAGAGAGGAAGGGAAAGGAGGAGGAGAGAGGAGGGGAGAGGAGGAGTCGAAGACAGAGAAGGAGAGGAGGATGAGACAGGAGGGGAGAGAAAGAGGCGAGAAGGAGAAGGGTAATAGGAGGAAAATGGGGCCTTTATCTCTCCTAGGCTAAATTCAATAAGATACTTATTGAAAGGAAATATTCCCCAGTCTGCAATTTGGCTCTAACACTAAACACTGTTTTATTCTCCATGGTCCACTGCACACCTAATTCTGACTAATCCTTATACACAGAGAGGGAAAAGAAGGGGGAGAGAGATATAGATAGAGAGAGGGAGGGAGAGAGGGAGACGGCAAGAAGGAGAAATACAGTACATCGATCCCAAAGGTGAGAAGGTAAAGGTCAGGTCAGACCATGATCGTGATTCTAATGAGAACGTTGAGCTTCCAATTAAGAAAGGGGAGGGTCCTCAGTTCCCCCTCAACCTCCCACCCCACACATGCATGCACACACTGTGGTGTAGTTAGTTTAGTTCAGCCACTGTGGAGGAGAAGACATGGACCAGGAGCTGGTAATCCTCTGAAGAGTTTGTTAAAAGAGTCAATGTTACTATACCGTAAGAACACACAACAACACAAATCTACGCTTCCATGCACATCCCATCCACTGTGACATAATGAGATGCCTTTCCTGTTTCCCATTCTGATCTGTCCATCCTCCACAGAGCTGCAACGATACAGCCAGGGTGGACAGGAACTGTAAACTGAGGGATGAAAATGAGTGTCACTGGAGCCGTCAACATGAAAGTCAGCACTGAGACAAATTTAGTGTGTGTGTGTGTGTGTGCGTGTGTGTGTGTGTGTGTGTGTGTGCGTGTGTGTGCGTGTGTGTGTGTGTGTGTGTAGTAAGGGCCAGTCTGGTATGTAAATCACACTTAGGTCTGTTGCGGTGACCGTATATCTGCCACATCACCGGTTATGAGTCATGAAGGCAGTCAAATTTCACATGATTGTTTAGCCACAGTAATTAGGATTTCTACCAAACGTGCTAACTGCCTGGTACTCAGCTCTCTATTGTCCCTCTAATCACTCTGACATCAATGCAAATGTATTCAAAAATCAAATCAAACACTTCATGAGCTCATTTTGCGCAACATTTCTATAGGCGATGCAATTGCAGGTGAAAACAGAGTGATGGCCACTAATAAATAGTGGAGGAACCCATCGTCTTTCTATAAGCTACAATATTTATTCCTCAACTTTCCTAATATTAAGCACATTGCATATATTTACAACAGGAGTATAGTCTACCTGGCTGGTATGAAAATGAACCAGGGGGAAAAGCGTTCTCCATTCGCTATTTAATAGATGACGTCTTTATTCCAGCTGCTCCTGTTTCAATACAGGTGCATGGTAATGGTCCATTCTAAATCAAAACAAATGTCACACATATATTATTTAGAATAAATCAAGAATAGTCTGATGGGTGACAATATTAGCCTGTCACTTGTGAATGACACAAAGTAAGAGAGACAGAAAGAGAGCGAGACAGACAGAGAGAGAGAACAGAAAGAGAGAGAACATATATATAGAGAGACAGAAAAAGAGAGAGAACAGAAAGAGAGAGACAAAGAGAGAGAGAGACAGAAAGAGAGAGGACACAAAGAGTGTGACAGAAAGAGAGAGAGAACAGAAAGAGAGAGGACACAAAGAGTGTGACAGAAAGAGAGAGGACACAAAGAGTGTGACAGAAAGAGAGAGGACACAAAGAGTGTGACAGAAAGAGAGAGGACACAAAGAGTGTGACAGAAAGAGAGAGAGAACAGAAAGCGAGAGGACACAAAGAGTGTGACAGAAAGAGAGAGGACACAAAGAGTGTGACAGAAAGAGAGAGGACACAAAGAGTGTGACAGAAAGAGAGAGGACACAAAGAGTGTGACAGAAAGAGAGAGAGAACAGAAAGAGAGAGGACACAAAGAGTGTGACAGAAAGAGAAAGAGAACAGAAAGAGAGAGATAGACAGAAAGAGAGTGGACACAGAGAGACACAGAAAGAGAAAGAAAACAGAAAGAGAGACAAAAAGAGAGAAAGACAGAATGAGAGAGACAAAAAGAGAGAGAGACAGAAAGAGAGAGGACACAAAGAGAGAGAGAGAGAGTGATAGAACAGAAAGAGAGAGAGATAGAAATAGAAAAAGAGGGACAGACAGAGAGAGACAGAAAGAGAGAGAGAGACAAAACGAGAGAGACAGAAAGAGGGAGAACAGAAAGAGAAAGACAAAAGAGAGAGAACAGAAAGAGAGAGGAAACAAAGAGAGAGAGTCAGAAAGAAAGAGAGAACAGAAAGAGAGAGGACACAAAGTAAGAGAGACAGAAAGAGAGAGAGAACAGAAAAAGAGAAGACACAAAGAGAGAGACAGAAAGAGAGAGAGACAGAAAAAGAGATAACAGAAAGAGAGAGCCAAAGAGAGAGAGAGAGACAGAAAGAGAGAGGACACAGAGAGAGACAGAAAGAGAGAGACAAAAAGAGAGAGACACAGAAAGACAAAAAGAGAGGGAGAACAGAAAGAGAGACATAAAGAGAGAGAGAGAACAGAAAGAGAGAGAGAGACAGACAGAAAGAGAGAGAGACAGGAAGAGTGAGACAAAAAGAGAGAGACAGAAAGAGAGTGACAAAAAGAGAGAGAGAACAGAAAGAGAGAGACAAAGAGAGATATATACAGAAAGAGATGGGACACAGAGAGAGAGACAGAAAGAGAGGGGACAGAGAGAGAGAGAAAGAAAAAGAGAGAGGACACAAAGAGAGTGTGGCAGAAAAGAGTGAGACAAAGAGAGAGAGACAGAAAGAGAGAGGACACAAAGAGTGTGACAGAAAGAGAGAGAGAACAGAAAGAGAGAGGACACAAAGTGAGAGAGACAAAGAGAGAGAGAGAGAGAGAGAAAGAGAGTGGACACAGAGAGACAGAGAAAGAGAAAGAAGAGAGAAAAAGAGAGAGAGACAGAAAGAGAGAGGACACAAAGAGAGTGTGACAGAAAGGGAGAGAGAACAGAAAGAGAGAGGACACAAAGTGAGAGAGAGACAGAGAGAGAGAGAGATAGAAAGAGAGGACACAAAGTGAGAGAGAGACAGAGAGAGAGAGAGAAAGAGAGAGAGAAAAAGAGAGAGAGACAGAGAGACATTAAGAGAGGAAGAACAGAAAGAGAGACAGAAAGAGAGAGAGAACAGAAAGACAGTGACAGAGAGTGTGAGTGATAAAACAGAAATAGAGAGAAACAGAGAGAGAGAGGGGACAGAAAGAGAGAGACCGAAAGAGAGAAAGAATACAAAGAGAGAGACCGAAAGAGAGAGAAAGTGATAGAACAGAGAGAGCGAGACAGAAAGAGAGGGACAGACAGAGGGAGAGACAGAAAGCGAGAGAGACAAAATGAAAGACAGAAAGATAGAGACAAAAAGAGAGAGAACAGAAAGAGGGACAGACAGAGGGAGAGACAGAAAGCGAGAGAGACAAAATGAAAGACAGAAAGATAGAGAAAGACAAAAGAGAGAGAACAGAAAGAGAGAGACAAAGAGAGAGAGAGACAGAAAGAGAGACAAAGAGAGAGAGAGAGAGAGAGAGAGAGAGAGAGAGAGAGAGAGAGAGAGAGAGAGAGAGAGAGAAAGAGAGAGAGAACAGAAAAAGAGAAGACAACGAGAGAGAGACAGAAAGAGAGAGAGAGACAGAAAAAGAGATAACAGAAAGAGAGAGACAAAGAGAGAGAGAGAGAGAGAGAGAGACAGAAAGAGAGAGGACACAGAGAGAGAGACAGAAAGAGAAAGAAAACAGAAATAGAGACAAAGAGAGAGACAAAAAAGAGAGAGAGAGACAGAAAGAGAGAGCGAGAAAGGAGAGAGAACAGAAAGAGAGTGGAAACAAAGAGAGAGAGAACAGAAATAGTGAGGACACAAAGAGAGACAGAAAGAAAGAGAGGGGTGGAGTAAAAGGAAAGGGGTGGAGAAAATAGAGAGGGGTGAAGTAAATAGAGAGGGGCAGAGTAAATAGAGAGGGGCGGAATAAATAGAGAGGGGCAAAGTAAATAGAGAGGGGTGAAAGAAAGAGTAAATAGAGAGGGGTAGAGTAAATAGAGAGGGGTAGAGTAAATAGAGAGGGGTGGAGTAAATGGAGGGGTAGAGTAAATGGAGAGAGGCAGAGTAAATAGAGAGGGGTAGAGTAAATAGAGAGGGGTAGAGTAACTAGAGAGGGGTAGAATACATGGAGAGAGGCAGAGTAAATAGAGAGGGGTAGGGTAAATAGAGAGGGGTAGAGTAAATAGAGAGGGGTAGAGTAAATAGAGACGGGGTGGAGTAAATAGGGAGGGGTAGAGTAAATGGAGAGAGGCAGAGTAAATAGAGAGGGGTAGAGTAAATAGAGAGGGGTAGAGTAAATAGAGAGGGGTAGAGTAAATAGAGAGGGGTAGAGTAAATAGGGAGGGGTAGAGTAAATGGAGAGAGGCAGAGTAAATGGGGAGAGGCAGAGTAAATAGAGAGGGGTAGAGTAAATGGAGAGGGGTAGAGTAAATGGGGAGAGGCAGAGTAAATAGAGAGGGGTAGAGTAAATGGAGAGGGGTAGAGTAAATAGAGAGGGGCAGAGTATATAGAGAGGGGTAGAGTAAATAGAGAGGGGTAGAGTAAATAGAGAGGGGTAGAGTAAATGGAGAGAGGCAGAGTAAATAGAGAGGGGTAGAGTAAATGGAGAGAGGCAGAGTAAATAGAGAGGGGCAGAGTAAATAGAGAGGGGTAGAGTAAATAGAGATGGGTAGAGTAAATGGGGAGAGGCAGAGAAAATAGAGAGGGGTAGAGTAAATGGAGAGAGGCAGAGTAAATAGAGAGGGGTAGAGTAAATCGAGAGGGTAGAGAAAATGGGGAGAGGCAGAGTCAATAGGGAGTAGAGGGTAAATAGAGAGGGGAGGAGTGACTGACAAGTGTAGACAGAGACGATTAGAAATAATTAGAAGGCAGGTAATGGCCTTTTTGCTTAAATATATGGTATGGTCCACTCTCTACTGTAGTGATAGAGCTGATTTCTAAGAACAGTTATCCCCAGCCAGTAGATTAGTCTCTGTGTCTGCCAGATGTGCCCGCTCCTATTGGCACTGCGTAGCTGATGATTGCAGTAAAGCTGCTGTCTGAGTGTGTGCACCGTACTCACACTGTGCTGCACACACACAACTGGACTTCCCTGATGAATTACACTGAGCTACTTTCAGACAGGGAGGGGAAGAGAGAGAGAATGTATGTGTGTACTTTTGAGTTTTTGTGTGTAAAACAAATTGGGGAACGATACCGGTGTTCTGTCACTCCCTAAGTGGGGTGCTCAGTGACCCTGAAACCACATTACACTACATAGCAACACCGATTACCTCCTACCCTACTCCTCCTCTATTTTCCCTCTCATCTCCTATCTTACATCTCTCTCATCTCCTACCTTACATCTCTCCTCTCCTATCTTACATCTCTCTCCTGTCTCATCTCCTATCTTACATCTCTATCCTCTCTCATCTCTCATCTTACATCTCTCTCCTCTCTCATCTCCTATCTTACCTCTCTCTCCTCTCCCTCTCATCTCCTATCTTACCTCTCTCTCTCCTCTCCCTCTCATCTCCTATCTTACATCTCTCTCCTCTCTCATCTCCTATCTTACCTCTCTCTCCTCTCCCTCTCATCTCCTATCTTACATCTCTCTCATCTCTCATCTCCTACCTTACATCTCTCCTCTCTCATCTCCTATCTTACATCTCTCCTCTCTCATCTCCTATCTTACATCTCTCCTCTCTCATCTCCTATCTTACATCTCTCTCCTCTCGAATCTCCTATCTTACCTCTCTCTCCTCTCCCTCTCATCTCCTACCTTAAATCTCTCCTCTCTCATCTTACATCTCTCTCCTCTCCCTCTCATCTCCTATCTTAAATCTCTCTCTTCTCTCATCTCCTATCTTACCTCTCTCTCCTCTCCCTCTCATCTCCTACCTTAAATCTCTCCTCTCTCATCTTACATCTCTCTCCTCTCCCTCTCATCTCCTATCTTACCTCTCTCTCCTCTCCCTCTCATCTCATATCTTAAATCTCTCTCATCTCCTATATTACATCTCTCTCCTCTCCTCTCTCATCTCCAATCTTACCTCTCTCTCCTCTCCCTCTCATCTCATATCTTACCTCTCTCCTCTCCTCTCTCATCTCCTATCTTACCTCTCTCTCCTCTCCCTCTCATCTCATATCTTACCTCTCTCCTCTCATCTCTCATCTCCTATCTTACATCTCTCTCCTCTCATCTCATATCTTACATCTCTCTCCTCTCCCTCTCATCTCCAATCTTACATCTCTCTCCTCTCCCTCTCATCTCCTATCTTACCTCTCTCCTCTCCCTCTCATCTCCTATCTTACCTCTCTCCCACTCATCTCCTATCTTACATCTCTCTCCTCTCATCTCCTATCTTACCTCTCTCTGCCTCTCATCTCCTATCTTACATCTCTCCCTCTCATCTCCTATCTTACATCTCTCCCTCTCATCTCCTATCTTACCTCTCTCTCCTCTCCCTCTCATCTCCTATCTTACCTCTCTCCTCTCCCTCTCATCTCCTATCTTACCTCTCTCCTCTCCTCTCTCATCTCCTATCTTACCTCTCTCCCTCTCATCTCCTATCTTACATCTCTCCTCTCCTTCTCATCTCCTATCTTACCTCTCTCCTCTCCCTCTCATCTCCTATCTTACCTCTCTCCTCTCCTCTCTCATCTCCTATCTTACCTCTCTCCCCCTCATCTCCTATCTTACCTCTCTCCTCTCCCTCTCATCTCCTATCTTACCTCTCTCCTCTCCCTCTCATCTCCTATCTTACCCCTCTCTCCTCTCCCTCTCATCTCCTATCTTACATCTCTCTCCTATCCTTCTCATCTCCTGTCTAACATCTCTCTCCTATCCTTCTCATCTCCTATCATACCCCTCTCTCCTCTCCCTCTCATCTCCTATCTACATCTCTCTCCTATCCTTCTCATCTCCTATCTAACATCTCTCTCCTCTCCTCTCTCTTCTCCTATCTTACATCTCTCTCCTATCCTTCTCATCTCCTATCTAACAACTCTCTCCTCTCTCATCTCCTATCTTACCCCTCTCTCCTCTCCTATCTTACATCTCTCTCCTATCCTTCTCATCTCCTATCTAACATCTCTCTCCTCTCCCTCTCATCTCCTATCTTACCTCTCTCCTCTCCCTCTCATCTCCTATCTTACCTCTCTCCTCTCCTCTCTCATCTCCTATCTTACCTCTCTCCCTCTCATCTCCTATCTTACATCTCTCCTCTCCTTCTCATCTCCTATCTTACCTCTCTCCTCTCCCTCTCATCTCCTATCTTACCTCTCTCCTCTCCTCTCTCATCTCCTATCTTACCTCTCTCCCCCTCATCTCCTATCTTACCTCTCTCCTCTCCCTCTCATCTCCTATCTTACCTCTCTCCTCTCCCTCTCATCTCCTATCTTACCCCTCTCTCCTCTCCCTCTCATCTCCTATCTTACATCTCTCTCCTATCCTTCTCATCTCCTGTCTAACAGTTCTCTCCTATCCTTCTCATCTCCTATCATACCCCTCTCTCCTCTCCCTCTCATCTCCTATCTACATCTCTCTCCTATCCTTCTCATCTCCTATCTAACATCTCTCTCCTCTCTCTTCTCCTATCTTACCCCTCTCTCCTCTCCTCTCTCTTCTCCTATCTTACATCTCTCTCCTATCCTTCTCATCTCCTATCTAACAACTCTCTCCTCTCTCATCTCCTATCTTACCCCTCTCTCTTCTCCTATCTTACATCTCTCTCATATCCTTCTCATCTCCTATCTTACCCCTCTCTCCTCTCCCTCTCATCTCCTATCTTACATCTCTCTCCTATCCTTCTCATCTCCTATCTAACATCTCTCTCCTCTCTCTTCTCCTATCTTACCCCTCTCTCCTCTCCTCTCTCTTCTCCTATCTTACATCTCTCTCCTATCCTTCTCATCTCCTATCTAACATCTCTCTCATATCCTTCTCATCTCCTATCTAACATCTCTCTCCTCTATATTCTCCTATCTTACCTCTGCTCTCTCTTCTCCTATCTTACCTCTCTCCTCTTGAAAGCAGAGCTCTTCTCTCTCCAGTCTCAGCAGAGACCTACTATACCACTTAGAACCTCATCTGCCCCATCTCCTACCCAATTATTCCCCATCTTCTACCCCACTATTCGCCTTCTGCCCCAACTCATACCCCACTATTCCCCTTCTGCCCCATCTTCTACCCCACTATTCCCCTTCAGCCCCATCTCCTACCCCACTATTCCCCTTCTTCCCATCTCCTACCCCACTATTCCCCTTCTGCCCCATCTCCTACCCCATTATTCCCCTTCTGCCCCATCTCCTACCCCACTATTCCCCTTCTGCCCCAACTCCTACCCCACTATTCCCCTTCTACCCCACTATTCCCCTTCTGCCCCATCTCCTACCCCACTATTCCCCTTCTGCCCCATTTCCTACCCCACTATTCCCCTTCTGCCCCATCTCCTACCCCACTATTCCCCTTCTGCCCCATCTTGTACCCCACTTTTCCCCTTCTACCCCATTTCCTACCCCACTATTCCCCTTCTGCCCCATTTCCTACCCCACTATTCCCCTTCTGCCCCATCTTCTACCCCACTATTCCCCTTCTGCAACATTTCCTACCCCACTATTCCCCTTCTGTCCCACTATTCCCCTTCTGCCCCCACTCTCCTACACCAATCTCCTATCCCCTCGGCAGCAGCAACAGTCTCAGGTCCCCCCCATGCCCTCTCCCAACCCCGCCTGGGTCTCTGTCCACTGTCTGCATGTGTCAAATGGAAATCATCCTATTAACACAGCTCTAATGTGTTCCCAAGATTCCCTCTGACAACTCCTGGTTGGGTTTTAATTGGCTGACCCCATAAATATTTCATTTATTTAAATACAGTGCATCACCTTTCCCTTCACTTATTCCAACACACAGCCATCTAGAGAGGGAGAGAAGTGGAGAGAGGGGGAAGATCAGGAGTGAAGGGGATGAGAGGGGGAGGAGTGAAGAGTAAGGGAAGGGAATATGCTGTGTAACATCTATAACACCTCCCCACTGTGATGCTAACAGAAAATCATACAAAACACACACACACACACACACAGCACCTGTAAGCAACGCTAAAACCCGGTAGTTAACCTAGTCCAACATTTTTACCACACTGTCTGCCAGCTGGGGCACCTGAATAATAGTAGGGTGTATGTGTCTATCTGTGTGTGTGTGTGTCTATCTGTGTGTTTGTGTGTGTATGTGAATGTGTATGTACGTGTGTATGTGTTCGTGTGTGTATATGTATGTGAATGTGTATGTATGTGTGTATGTTTCTGTCTGTCTGTCTGTCTGTCTGTCTGTCTGTCTGTCTGTCTGTCTGTCTGTCTGTCTGTCTGTCTGTCTGTCTGTCTGTAATAGTCTGTAATAGTCCTATCATTAAATCAACTAATTTATTATTCAGCTGACAGCGGCTCAAGTTGTGATTCCGCTGTCTATAATCATATCATTGTAGATATCATGTCTATAATCATATCATTGTAGATATCATGTCTATAATCATATCATTGTAGATATCATGTCTATAATCATATCATTGTAGATATCATGTCTATAATCATATCATTGTAGATATCATGTCTATAATCATATCATTGTAGATATCATGTCTATAATCATATCATTGTAGATATCATGTCTATAATCATATCATTGTAGATATCATGTCTATAATCATATCATTGTAGATATCATGTCTATAATCATATCATTGTAGATATCATGTCTATAATCATATCATTGTAGATATCATGTCTATAATCATATCATTGTAGATATCATGTCTATAATCATATCATTGTAGATATCATGTCTATAATCATATCATTGTAGATATCATGTCTATAATCATATCATTGCAGATATCATGTCTATAATCATATCATTGTAGATATCATGTCTATAATCATATCATTATCATGTAGATATCATGTCTATAATCATATCATTGTAGATATCATGTCTATAATCATATCATTGTAGATATCATGTCATGTCTATAATCATATCATTGTAGATATCATGTCTATAATCATATCATATGTAGATATCATGTCTATAATCATATCATTGTAGATATCATGTCTATAATCATATCATTGTAGATATCATGTCTATAATCATATCATTGTAGATATCATGTCTATAATCATATCATTGCAGATATCATGTCTATAATCATATCATTGTAGATATCATGTCTATAATCATATCATTGTAGATATCATGTCTATAATAATATCATTGCAGATATCATGTCTATAATCATATCATTGTAGATATGTCTATAATCATATCATTGTAGATATCATGCCTATAATCATATCATTGTAGATATGTCTATAATCATATCATTGTAGATATCATGTCTATAATCATATCATTGTAGATATCATGTCTATAATCCTATCATTGCAGATATCATGTCTATAATCATATCATTGTAGATATGTCTATAATCATATCATTGTAGATATCATGCCTATAATCATATCATTGTAGATATCATGTCTATAATCATATCATTGTAGATATCATGCCTATAATCATATCATTGTAGATATCATGTCTATAATCATATCATTGTAGATATCATGTCTATAATCATATCATTGTAGATATCATGTCTATAATCATATCATTGTAGATATCATGTCTATAATCATATCATTGTAGATATCATGTCTATAATCATATCATTGTAGATATCATGTCTATAATCATATCATTGTAGATATCATGTCTATAATCATATCATTGTAGATATCATGTCTATAATCATATCATTGTAGATATCATGTCTATAATCATATCATTGTAGATATCATGTCTATAATCATATCATTGTAGATAATCATGTAGATATCATGTCTATAATCATATCATTGTAGATATCATGTCTATAATCATATCATTGTAGATATCATATCATTGTCTATAATCATATCATTGTAGATATCATAATCATATCATTGTAGATATCTATAATCATATCATTGTAGATATCATGTCTATAATCATATCATTGTAGATATCATGTCTATAATCATATCATTGTAGATATCATGTCTATAATCATATCATTGTAGATATCATGTCTATAATCATATCATTGTAGATATCATGTCTATATTCATATCATTGTAGATATCATGTCTATAATCATATCATTGTAGATATCATGTCTATAATCATATCATTGTAGATATCATGTCTATAATCATATCATTGTAGATATCATGTCTATAATCATATCATTGTAGATATCATGTCTATAATCATATCATTGTAGATATCATGTCTATAATCATATCATTGTAGATATCATGTCTATAATCATATCATTGTAGATATCATGTCTATAATCATATCATTGTAGATATCATGTCTATAATAATATCATTGTAGATATGTCTATAATCATATCATTGTAGATATCATGTCTATAATCATATCATTGTAGATATCATGTCTATAATCATATCATTGTAGATATGTCTATAATCATATCATTGTAGATATCATGTCTATAATCATATCATTGTAGATATCATGTCTATAATCATATCATTGTAGATATGTCTATAATCATATCATTGTAGATATCATGTCTATAATCATATCATTGTAGATATGTCTATAATCATATCATTGTAGATATCATGTCTATAATCATATCATTGTAGATATCATGTCTATAATCATATCATTGTAGATATCATGTCTATAATCATATCATTGTAGATATCATGTCTATAATCATATCATTGTAGATATCATGTCTATAATCATATCATTGTAGATATCATGTCTATAATCATATCATTGCAGATATCATGTCTATAATCATATCATTGTAGATATGTCTATAATCATATCATTGTAGATATCATGTCATTGTAGATATCATGTCTATAATCATATCATTGTAGATATCATGTCTATAATCATATCATTGTAGATATCATGTCTATAATCATATAATTGTCTAGATATCATTGTAGATATCATGTCTATAATCATATCATTGTAGATATCATGTCTATAATCATATCATTGTAGATATCATGTCTATAATCATATCATTGCAGATATCATGTCTATAATCATATCATTGTAGATATCATGTCTATAATCATATCATTGTAGATATCATGTCTATAATCATATCATTGTAGATATCATGTCTATAATCATATCATTGTAGATATCATGTCTATAATCATATCATTGTAGATATCATGTCTATAATCATATCATTGTAGATATCATGTCTATAATCATATCATTGTAGATATCATGTCTATAATCATATCATTGCAGATATCATGTCTATAATCATATCATTGTAGATATCATGTCTATAATCATATCATTGTAGATATCATGTCTATAATCATATCATTGTAGATATCATGTCTATAATCATATCATTGTAGATATCATGTCTATAATCATATCATTGTAGATATCATGTCTATAATCATATCATTGTAGATATCATGTCTATAATCATATCATTGCAGATATCATGTCTATAATCATATCATTGTAGATATGTCTATAATCATATCATTGTAGATATCATGTCTATAATCATATCATTGTAGATATCATGTCTATAATCATATCATTGTAGATATCATGTCTATAATCATATCATTGCAGATATCATGTCTATAATCATATCATTGTAGATATCATGTCTATAATCATATCATTGTAGATATGTCTATAATCATATCATTGCAGATATCATGTCTATAATCATATCATTGCAGATATCATGTCTATAATCATATCATTGTAGATATCATGTCTATAATCATATCATTGTAGATATGTCTATAATCATATCATTGTAGATATGTCTATAATCATATCATTGTAGATATCATGTCTATAATCATATCATTGTAGATATCATGTCTATAATCATATTATTGTAGATATCATGTCTATAATCATATCATTGTAGATATCATGTCTATAATCATATCATTGTAGATATCATGTCTATAATCATATCATTGTAGATATCATGTCTATAATCATATCATTGTAGATATCATGTCTATAATCATATCATTGTAGATATCATGTCTATAATCATATCATTGTAGATATCATGTCTATAATCATATCATTGCAGATATCATGTCTATAATCATATCATTGTAGATATGTCTATAATCATATCATTGTAGATATCATGTCTATAATCATATCATTGTAGATATCATGTCTATAATCATATCATTGTAGATATCATGTCTATAATCATATCATTGCAGATATCATGTCTATAATCATATCATTGTAGATATCATGTCTATAATCATATCATTGCAGATATCATGTCTATAATCATATCATTGTAGATATCATGTCTATAATCATATCATTGCAGATATCATGTCTATAATCATATCATTGTAGATATGTCTATAATCATATCATTGTAGATATCATGTCTATAATCATATCATTGTAGATATCATGTCTATAATCATATCATTGTAGATATCATGTCTATAATCATATCATTGCAGATATCATGTCTATAATCATATCATTGTAGATATGTCTATAATCATATCATTGTAGATATCATGTCTATAATCATATCATTGTAGATATCATGTCTATAATCATATCATTGTAGATATCATGTCTATAATCATATCATTGCAGATATCATGTC
The DNA here is from genome assembly GCF_023373465.1 of Oncorhynchus keta. NCBI lineage: Eukaryota > Metazoa > Chordata > Actinopteri > Salmoniformes > Salmonidae > Oncorhynchus > Oncorhynchus keta. Next base: position 29,063,854 of record NC_068450.1, read on the forward strand.
TATAATCATATCATTGTAGATATCATGTCTATAATCATATCATTGTAGATATCATGTCTATAATCATATCATTGTAGATATCATGTCTATAATCATATCATTGTAGATATCATGTCTATAATCATATCATTGTAGATATCATGTCTATAATCATATCATTGTAGATATCATGTCTATAATCATATCATTGTAGATATCATGTCTATAATCATATCATTGTAGATATCATGTCTATATTCATATCATTGTAGATATCATGTCTATAATCATATCATTGTAGATATCATGTCTATAATCATATCATTGTAGATATCATGTCTATAATCATATCATTGTAGATATCATGTCTATAATCATATCATTGTAGATATCATGTCTATAATCATATCATTGTAGATATCATGTCTATAATCATATCATTGTAGATATCATGTCTATAATCATATCATTGTAGATATCATGTCTATAATCATATCATTGTAGATATCATGTCTATAATCATATCATTGTAGATATCATGTCTATAATCATATCATTGTAGATATCATGTCTATAATCATATCATTGTAGATATCATGTCTATAATCATATCATTGTAGATATCATGTCTATAATCATATCATTGTAGATATCATGTCTATAATCATATCATTGTAGATATCATGTCTATAATCATATCATTGTAGATATCATGTCTATAATCATATCATTGTAGATATCATGTCTATAATCATATCATTGTAGATATCATGTCTATAATCATATCATTGTAGATATCATGTCTATAATCATATCATTGTAGATATCATGTCTATAATCATATCATTGTAGATATCATGTCTATAATCATATCATTGTAGATATCATGTCTATAATCATATCATTGTAGATATCATGTCTATAATCATATCATTGTAGATATCATGTCTATAATCATATCATTGTAGATATCATGTCTATAATCATATCATTGTAGATATCATGTCTATAATCATATCATTGTAGATATCATGTCTATAATCATATCATTGTAGATATCATGTCTATAATCATATCATTGTATATCATGTCTATAATATATCATTGTAGATATCATGTCTATAATCATATCATTGTAGATATCATGTCTATAATCATATCATTGTAGATATCATGTCTATAATCATATCATTGTAGATATCATAATCATATCATTGATATCATGTCTATAATCATATCATTGTAGATATCATGTCTATAATCATATCATTGTAGATATCATGTCTATAATCATATCATTGTAGATATCATGTCTATAATCATATCATTGTAGATATCATGTCTATAATCATATCATTGTAGATATCATGTCTATAATCATATCATTGTAGATATCATGTCTATAATCATATCATTGTAGATATCATGTCTATAATCATATCATTGTAGATATCATGTCTATAATCATATCATTGTAGATATCATGTCTATAATCATATCATTGTAGATATCATGTCTATAATCATATCATTGTAGATATCATGTCTATAATCATATCATTGTAGATATCATGTCTATAATCATATCATTGTAGATATCATGTCTATAATCATATCATTGTAGATATCATGTCTATAATCATATCATTGTAGATATCATGTCTATAATCATATCATTGTAGATATCATGCCTATAATCATATCATTGTAGATATCATGTCTATAATCATATCATTGTAGATATCATGTATTCACTTGAAATGGACCATGAATGCTGGGTTGCATAATAATGCGTAGTTTGCAGTGAATTCCATCAAACCCAGAGGAATCAGGACGTTGGGATCAGATGGAGTACGGAACAGAGGTGATATTGTGTGATCGTGGGTGGCTCAGGTATTACCCTGCAGTTGACAACATTCCTTAAGATAACGGACGTACATCCTGAGATCACACATACAAATACATGCATGAAAAACACAGAAGCAGACGCAAACACAGACCCCTGCTCTACACCCCTGCTCTACACACACCCCTGCTCTACACACACCCCTGCTCTACACACACCCCTGCTCTACACACGCCCCTGCTCTACACCCCTGCTCTACACACACCCCTGCTCTACACACGCCCCTGCTCTACACCCCTGCTCTACACACACCCCTGCTCTACACACCCCCCTGCTCTACACACACCCTGCTCTATACCCCTGATCTACACCCCTGCTCTACACACACCCCTGCTCTATACTCCTCCCCCCTGCTCTGCATATACCCCTGCTCTACACCCCCCCTGCTCTACACACACCCCTGCTCTACATACACCCCTGCTCTAAACACACCCCTGCTCTGCATATACCCTTGCTCTACACACACCCCTGCTCTACACACACCCCTGCTCTATACCCCTGCTCTATACCCCTGATCTACACACACCCCTGCTCTATACCCCTGCTCTACACCCCTGCTCTAAACCCCTGCTCTACACACACCCCTGCTCTACACCCCTGCTCTATATCCCTGCTCTGTACCCCTGCTCTACACCCCTGCTCTACACACACCCCTGCTCTATACCCCTGCTCTACACTCCTGCTCTACACCCCTGCTCTATACCCCTGCTCTACACACACCCCTGCTCTATACCCCTGCTCTATATCCCTGCTCTATACCCCTGCTCTATTCACACCCCTGCTCTATTCACACCCCTGCTCTATATCCCTGCTCTATATCCCTGCTCTACACCCCTGCTCTATATCCCTGCTCTATATCCCTGCTCTATACCCCTGCTCTACACCCCTGCTCTATACCCCTGCTCTATACCCCTGCTCTACACCCCTGCTCTATACCCCTGCTCTATTCACACCCCTGCTCTATTCACACCCCTGCTCTACACCCCTGCTCTATATCCCTGCTCTATATCCCTGCTCTATACCCCTGCTCTATACCCCTGCTCTACACCCCTGCTCTATATCCCTGCTCTACACCCCTGCTCTATATCCCTGCTCTATATCCCTGCTCTATACCCCTGCTCTATACCCCTGCTCTACACCCCTGCTCTATACCCCTGCTCTATACCCCTGCTCTACACCCCTGCTCTATATCCCTGCTCTATATCCCTGCTCCATACCCCTGCTCTATACCCCTGATCTACACCCCTGCTCTGCATATACCCCTGCTCTACACCCCCCCTGCTCTACACACACCCCTGCTCTACATACACCCCTGCTCTATACCCCTGCTCTAAACACACCCCTGCTCTGCATATACCCCTGCTCTACACCCCTGCTCTACACACACCTCTGCTCTACACCCCTGTTCTACACCCCTGCTCTATACCCCTGCTCTACACCCCTGCTCTACACACACCCCTGCTCTACACACACCCCTGCTCTATACCCCTGCTCTACACACACCCCTGCTCTGCACACACCCATGCTCTATACCCCTGCTCTACACACACCCCTGCTCTACACACACCCCTGCTCTACACCCCTGCTCTATACCCCTGCTCTACACACACCCCTGCTCTACACACACCCCTGCTATACCCCTGCTCTATACCCCTGATCTACACACACCCCTGCTCTATACCCCTGCTCTACACCCCTGCTCTACACACACCCCTGCTCTACACCCCTGCTCTATATCCCTGCTCTGTACCCCTGCTCTACACCCCTGCTCTACACACACCCCTGCTCTATACCCCTGCTCTACACTCCTGCTCTACACCCCTGCTCTATACCCCTGCTCTACACACACCCCTGCTCTATACCCCTGCTCTATACCCCTGCTCTATATCCCTGCTCTATACCCCTGCTCTACACCCCTGCTCTATATCCCTGCTCTATACCCCTGCTCTACACCCCTGCTCTATATCCCTGCTCTACACCCTGCTCTATATCCCTGCTCTATATCCCGGCTCTATACCCCTGCTCTATACCCCTGCTCTACACCCCTGCTCTATACCCCTGCTCTACACCCCTGCTCTATATCCCTGCTCTATATCCCTGCTCCATACCCCTGCTCTATACCCCTGATCTACACCCCTGCTCTGCACACACCCCTGCTCTACACACACCCTGCTCTATACCCCTGCTCTATACCCCTGATCTACACCCCTGCTCTACACACACCCCTGCTCTACACACACCCCTGCTCTATACCCCTGATCTACACCCCTGCTCTACACCCCTGCTCTACACCCCTGCTCTACACCCCTGATCTACACCCCTGCTCTATACCCCTGATCTACACCCCTGCTCTATACCCCTGATCTACACCCCTGCTCTACACACACCCCTGCTCTACACACACCCTTGCTCTACACACACCCCTGCTCTACATACACCCCTGCTCTATACCCCTGCTCTACACACACCCCTGCTCTACACACACCCCTGCTCTACATACACCCATACTCTACACCCCTGCTCTCCACCCCTGCTCTCCACCCCTGCTCTACATACACCCCTGCTCTATATCCTGCTCTACACATGCCTCCACAGAAGGGAAGCGAGAAAGATAAACAAAGGAATCAAGCACACTGACTTGCTCTGTGACTGGAGGTGATGGGAGGTGAGTGTGTGAGAGAGTGAGAGATGATCGACAGTGCAGTGTATCAGTGTATTACAGTAACAGAGTGCAGTGTATTACAGTAACATAGCGCAGTGTATTACAGTAACATAGTGCAGTGTACTACAGTAACAGAGTGCAGTGTATCAGTGTATTACAGTAACAGAGTGCAGTTTATTACAGTAACATAGTGCAGTGTATCCGTGTATTACAGTAACAGAGTGCAGTGGATTACAGTAACATAGTGCAGTGTATCAGTGTATTACAGTAACAGAGTGGAGTGTATCAGTGTATTACAGTAACATAGTGCAGTGTATCAGTGTATTACAGTAACAGAGTGCAGTGTATCAGTGTATTACAGTAACAGAGTGCAGTTTATTACAGTAACATAGTGCAGTGTATCCGTGTATTACAGTAACAGAGTGCAGTGTATTACAGTAACAGAGTGCAGTGTATCAGTGTATTACAGTAACAGAGTGGAGTGTATCAGTGTATTACAGTAACATAGTGCAGTGTATCAGTGTATTACAGTAACAGAGTGCAGTGTATTACAGTAACAGAGTGGAGTGTATCAGTGTATTACAGTAACAGAGTGGAGTGTATCAGTGTATTACAGTAACAGAGTGCAGTGTATTACAGTAACAGAGTGCAGTGTATCAGTGTATTACAGTAACAGAGTGCAGTGTATTACAGTAACAGAGTGCAGTGTATCAGTGTATTACAGTAACAGAGTGCAGTGTATTACAGTAACAGAATGCAGTAGGTCAGATGACAGCAGAGTGAGTACTACTGCTGCTCTACAGAGGGCTGTGAGTGTCTGTGTAACTCATCTCTGCTGGCTGCAGCTGTGGCCTTTCCCATCTTCTTACCTGTCATCTGAGAGAGAGCTCCTCAACACACACAGCTTTATCTACTGACATAACACAGCACACACCACACACAGCACACACACGCTATACACATGCACACGCGCAGGCAAGCATGCACACTATTGACCCCTGCTAGCATCTCAATCTACATAACAGAACAGGCAACATTATGACATCTCACACACACACACCATTCCTCCAGCACCCCAACGAGGAACGAGAGAGTTCCCTGATTAACGAGACTGTTTGTTCTCTTCCTACTGGATAGGCCAATCACACGACATGACACAAATCTGTCCCTGTGGCAACACTAAAGGCCACTGACCACTATGTATTGTTAATCTCAGCCCTAACCATGCAGACAGAGACTGGGACACGACACATAGGGAGACTGGAGAGGGTTTGTGTGTGTCTGTGGTGTGTACCCTCATTTTCAGTGTGTGTGTGTCTGTATCTATATACCCTCTCTGTCAGTCTGTGGGTGTGTCTGCTTGCATGTATCTATAGGCTCTCCTCCACTAGAAGTAAAATATACAAATAGCCTGTCTTCTCTTGAGAACCAGGTCTGCCTTTGGTCGCATTTCTCAACAGCGAGGCTATGCTCACTGAATCTGTACATAGTCAAAGATTTCCTTAATTTTGATGATAAGCTGTCGACCACACTATCTACCTGGAGAGTTTTCATCTGTATTTGTTGTAGCTGTCCACACACCACCACAGACCGATGCTGGCACTAAAACCCCACTCAATGAGCTGTATAAGGCCATAAGCAAACAAGGAAAACTCTCATCCAGAGGCGGTACTCCTAGTGGCCGAGGACTTTAATGCAGAGAAACTTAAATCAGTTTTACCTAATTTCTATCGGCATGTTAAATGTGCAACCAGAAGGAAAAGAACTCTGGACCACAATTACTCCACACACAGAGATGTATACAAAGCTCTCCCTCGCCCTCCATTTGGTAAATCTGACCATAATTCTATGCTCCCGATTCCTGCTTACAAGCAAAAATTAAAGCAGGAAGCCCCAATGACTCAGTCTATAAAAAAGTGGTCAGATGAAGCAGATGCTAAACTACAGGATTGTTTTGCTAGCACAGACTGGAATATGTTCTGGGATTCCTCCGATGGCATTGGGGAGTACACCATATCAGTCACTGACTTTATCAATAAGTGCATTGAGGACGCCGTCCCCACAGTGACTGTACATACATACCCCAACCAGAAGCCATGGATTACAGGCAACATCCGCACTGAGTTAAAGGGTAGAGCTGCTGCTTTCAAGGAGCGGGACTCCAACCCGGAAGTTTATAAGAAATCCCGCTATGCCCTCCAAAGAAACAATCAAACAGGCAAAGCATCAATACAGGACTAACACCGTACCCAAACTGGCCGCATGCGTGCGCAAATTGATTTTGTCCTCCCACACCAAACGCAATCAAGACATGCAGATTAAAATATCAAAACAAACTCTGAACCAATTATATTAATTTGGGGACAGGTCGAAAAGCATTAAACATTTATGGCAATTTAGCTAGCTAGCTTGCAGTTGCTAGCTAATTTATCCTATTTAGCTAGCTTGCTGTTGCTAGCTAAATTGTCCTGGGATAAAAACATTGAGGTGTTATTTTACCTGAAATGTACAAGGTCCTCTACTCCGACAATAACTCACACATAAAACTCTCAACCGAATCGTTTCTAGTCAACTCTCCTCCTTCCAGGCTTTTTCTTCTTTGGACTTATATGGCAATTGGCAACTAACTTTCATAAAATGAGTATTACCACTACCGACCTCCGTTCGTCTTTCAGCCACCCACTTGGGTATAAACAATGAGGAGATGGGAGAGGCAGGACTTGCAGAGCGATTAGCGTCACAAATAAAACTGACTTCTATTTTAGCCCTTGGCAACGCAGATGCTTGTTGGCGAGCGCGAGCAGTGTGGGTGCTATAATTGAATAACATGTATGTCTAAATTTATTTTGCAACGCTCGCACACGCGAGCGGTGTAGTCAGCATGTAAGATCGAATCGTACTACACCGGCTCCGATGCTTGTCGGAAGTGGCAGGGCTTGCAAACTACAGACTACAAAGGGAAGCACAGCCGAGAGCTGCCCAGTGACACAAACATACCAGACGAGCTAAATAAATTCTATGCTCGCTTCGAGGCAAGTAACTCTGAAACATGCACAAGAGCATCAGCTGTTCCGGATGACTGTGTGATCACACTCTCCGCAGCCAATGTGAGTAAGACCTTCAAACAGGTCAACATTCACAAGGCCGCAGGGCCAGACGGATTACCAAGACGTGTACTCTGAGCATGCGCTGACCAAATGGCAAGACATTTTCAACCTCTCCCTGTGCGAGTCTGTAATACCAACATGTTTCAAGCAGACCACCATAGTCCCTGTGCCCAAGAACACTAAGGTAACCTGCCTAAATGACTACCGACCCGTAGCACTCACTTCTGTAGCCATGAAATGATTTGAAATGCTGGTCATGGCTGACATCAACACCATTAAAACACTAATACTAGACCCACTCCAATTTGGATAACAACCTACAAATCCACAGATGATGCAATCTCTATTGCACTCCACACTGCCCTTTCACACATGGATTGAAGGAAAACATATGTGAGAATGCTATTCATTGACTACAGCTCAGCGTTCAACACCATAGTGACCTCAAAGCTCATCACTAAGCTAAGGACCCTGGGACTAAACACCTCCCTCTGCAAATAGATCCTGGAGTACCTGACAGCCTGGTGGTAAGGATAGGTAACAACATCCACCACGCTTATCCTCAACACGGGGGCCAGTCAGCTCCCTCCTGTACTCCCATTTCACTCATGACTGCACGGCCAGGCACGACTCCAACACCATCATTAAGTTTGCAGATGACACAACAGTGGTAGGCCTGATCACCGACAATGATGAGACGGCCTATAGGGAGGAGGTCAGAGACCTGTCCGGGTGGTACCAGAATAACAACCTCTCCCTCAACGTGATCAAGACAAAGGAGATGATTGTGAACTACAGGAAAAGGAGGACCAAGTATGCCCCCATTCTCATCGACAGGGCTGTAGTGTAGCAGGATGAGAGCTTCAAGTTCCTTGGTGTCCACATCACAAACAAACTAACATGGTACAAGCACACCAATACAGTCGTGAAGAGGGCTCGATCAAACCTATTCCCCCTCAGGAGACTGCAAATATTTGGCTTGGGACCTCAGATCCTCAAAAGGTTTTACAGCTGCACCATTGAGAACATCCCGATGGGATGCATCACTGCCTGGTATGGCAACTGCTCAGCCTCCGACTGCAAGGCACTATAGAGGGTAGTGCGTACTGCCCAGTGCACGCCCAATTTTTTCAGTTTTTGATTTGTTAAAAAAGTTTGAAATATCCAATAAATGTCGTTCCACTTCATGATTGTGTCCCACTTGTTGTTGATTCTTCACAAAAAATACAGTTTTATATCTTTATGTTTGAAGCCTGAAATGTGGCAAAAGGTCGCAAAGTTCAAGGGGGCCAAATACTTTCGCAAGGCACTGTACATGTGCATATTCAAATCAAATCAAATCAAATTGTATTTGTCACATACACATGGTTAGCAGATGTTAATGCGAGTGTAGCGAAATGCTTGTGCTTCTAGTTCCGACAATGCAGTAATAACCAACAAGTAATCTAACTAACAATTCCAAAACTGTCTTATACACAGTGTAAGGGGATAAAGAATATGTACATAAGGATATATGAATGAGTGATGGTACAGAGCAGCATAGGCAAGATACAGTAGATGGTATCGAGTACAGTATATACATATGAGATGGGTATGTAAACAAAGTGGCATAGTTAAAGTGGCTAGTGATACATGTATTACATAAGGATGCAGTCGATGATATAGAGTACAGTATATACGTATGCATATGAGATGAATAATGTAGGGTAAGTAACAGTATATAAGGTAGCATTGTTTAAAGTGGCTAGTGATATATTTTACATAATTTCCCATCAATTCCCATTATGGCAGCAGCCACTCAATGTTAGTGGTGGCTGTTTAACAGTCTGATGGCCTTGAGATAGAAGCTGTTTTTCAGTCTCTCGGTCCCAGCTTTGATGCATCTGTACTGACCTCGCCTTCTGTATGATAGCGGGGTGAACAGGCAGTGGCTCGGGTGGTTGTTGTCCTTGATGATCTTTATGGCCTTCCTGTAACCTATTACCTCAACACCGGTGCCCCCGCAGATTGACTCTGTACCGGCACCCCCTGTATATAGCCTCCACATTGACTCTGTACCGGTACCCCCTGTATATAGCCTCCACATTGACTCTGTACCGGCACCCCCTGTATATAGCCTCCACATTGACTCTGTACCGGTACCCCCTGTATATAGCCTCCACATTGACTCTGTACCGGCACCCCCTGTATATAGCCTCCACATTGACTCTGTACCGGCACCCCCTGTATATAGCCTCCACATTGACTCTGTACCGGTACCCCCTGTATATAGCCTCCACATTGACTCTGTACCGGCACCCCCTGTATATAGCCTCCACATTGACTCTGTACCGGCACCCCCTGTATATAGCCTCCACATTGACTCTGTACCGGTACCCCCTGTATATAGCCTCCACATTGACTCTGTACCGGCACCCCCTGTATATAGCCTCCACATTGACTCTGTACCGGTACCCCCTGTATATAGCCTCCACATTGACTCTGTACCGGTACCCCCTGTATATAGCCCCGCTATTGTTATTTACTGCTGCTCTTTAATTATTTGTTATTCTTATCTCTTACTTTTTGGGGGGGTATTTTCTTAGAACTGCATTGTTGGTTAACATAAGGGCTTGTAAAGTAAGCATTTCACTCTAAGCATTTCTTTGTTGTATTCAGCGCATGTGACAAATATAATTAGATTTTGATTTGATTTTAATTATCTTTTTGTTTTCTCATGACCTGTTTGGGTCTAATTGTGTTGCTGTTCTGGGGCATTCTCTCTCTGCTCTGGTCTTTCAGGGCTTAATTAGCTGCTTTAAAGCAGGGTGGTGGTGGAGCTTTGCTAAACATCAGTAATTGCTGTGTTTATCTCCTTTCAGACTACAGCAGGCAGAGGCAGCCAGAGCACGTCATCCCAGACAACACTTCAGGTTCAGACCAGTCCGCCGAGCGACATTTTGTAAACACCAGCATGACAACACAGCGGTAAAATATTCAGGAGCATAGTGGAGCATAGTGGAGCATAGTGGAGCATAGTGGAGCATAGTGGAGCATAGTGGAGCATAGTGGAGCATAGTGGAGCATAGTGGAGCATAGTGGAGCATAGTGGAGCATAGTGGAGCATAGTGGAGCATAGTGGAGCATAGTGGTTATTTTAACATTTACATTACATTTAAGTCATTTAGCAGACGCTCTTATCCAGAGCGACTTCAAGACAACATTAATTGTTTCCTTTGGTTCTGCTTTTTAATGTACTTAAAGGTCCAATGCAGCCATTTTTATCTCAATATCAAATCATTTCTGTGTAACAATGAATTACCTTACTGTGATTGTTTTCAATCAAAATGTTTTTAAAGAAACAAAAATAGCTTTTTAGCAAAGAGCAATTTCTCAAGTAAGAATTTGTCTGGGACTGTCTGTATAATGGTCTGAGTGGGGAGGGGAAGAAAATGATCTGTTAAAATCTAAATCAAACTTTATTTGACACTGCGCTGAATACAACATGTGTAGTAGAGCTGACTGTGAAGTGCTTACTTACAAGCCCCTAACCAACAGCCCAGTTCAAGAAGAGTTAAGAAAATATTTACCAAATAGACGTAAGTCAACAATAATAAAAATTATACAATAAGAGTGACAATAACAAGTCTATATTACAGGGGGTACTGGTACCGAGGCAGTGTGCAGGGGTACAGGTTAGTTGAGGTCATTTGTACATATAGATGGGAGTGAAGTCAATATCCATAGATAATAAACAGCAAGCAGCAGCAGTGTACAAATGGGAGGGGTGGGGGGGGCGGACAATGTAAATAGTCAGGTGGCCATTTGATTAATTCTTCAGCAATCTTACGGCTTAGGGGGTAGAAGCTGTTGAGGAGCAACAGCCTTTTGGTCCTAGACTCGCCGTGCAGTAGCAGAGAAAACAGTCTATAACTTGGGTGAATGGAGTCTCTGACAATTGTATGGGCTTTCCTCTGACACCGCCTATTATATAGGTCCTGGATGGCAGGAAGCTTGTCCCCAGTGATGTACTGGGCCGTACGCACTACCCTCTGTAGCACCTTACGGTCGGATGCCGAGCAGTTGCCAAACCAGGCGGTGATGCAACCCATCAGGATGCTCTCTATGGTGCAGCTGTAGAACCTTTTGAGGATCTGGGGGCCCATGCCAAATCTTTTCAGTCTCCTGAAGAGGAATAGGCATTGTCATGCCCTCTTCACGACTGCCCCGGTATGTTTGGACCATGATAGTTAGTTGGTGATGTGGACACCAAGGAACTCGAAACTCTCGACCCGCTCCACTACAGCCCTGTTGATGTTAATGGGGGCGTGTTCGGCCCACATTTGCCTGCCGTCAACGATCAGCTTTGTCTTGCTCACATTGAGGGAGAGGTTGCTGTCCTGGCACCACACGTCCAGGTCTCTGACCTCCTCCCTATAGGCTGTCTCATCGTTGTCGGTGATCAGGCCTACTACTGTTGTGTCGTCAGCAAACTTAATGATGATATTGAAGTCGTGTTTGGCTATGCAGTCATGGGTCAACAGGGAGTACAGGAGGGGACTAAGTTCACACCCCTGAGGGGCCCCAGTGTTAAGGATCAGCGTGGCAGACGTGTTGTTGCCTACTTTTACCACCTGGGGGTGGCCCGTCATGAAGACCAGGATCCAGTTGCAGAGGAAGGTGTTTAGTCCCAGAGTCCTTAGCTTAGTGATGAGCTTCGTGGGCACTATGGTGTTGAACGCTGAGCTGTAGTCAATGAACAGCATTCTCACATAGGTGTTCCTTTTGTCCAGGTGGGAAAGGGCAGTGTGGAGTGCGATTGACATTGCGTCATCTGTGGATCTGTTGGGGCGGTATGCAGATTGGAGTGGGTCTAGGATTTCCGGGAAGATGCTGTTGATGTGAGCCATGACCAGCATTTCAAAGCAATTCATGGCTACAGACGTGAGTGCTACGGGGTGGTAATCATTTAGGCAGGTTACCTTCGCTTCCTTGGGCACAGGGACTATGGTAGTCTGCTTGAAACATGTAGGTATTGCAGACTCGGTCAGGGAGAGGTTGAAAATGTCAGTGAAGACACTTGACAGTTGGTCCACGCATGCTTTGAGTATACGTACTGGTAATCCGTCTGGCCCAACGGCTTTGTGAATGTTGTTCACATCGGCTACGTTATAACAAAGTCATCCCGAACAGCTGGTGCTCTCAAATCAAAATGTATAGGTCACATACACATGGTTAGTAGATGTTATTAATGTGAGTGTAGCGAAATGCTTGTGCATCTAGTTCTGACAGTGCAGTAATATCTAACAAGTAATCTAACAAATTCACAACGACTACCTTATACACACATATGTAAAGGGCTGAATAAGAATGTGTACATATAAATACAGTTGAAGTCGGAAGTTTACATACATTTAGGTTGGGTCATTAAAACTCGTTTTCAACCACTCCACAAATATCTTGTTAACAAACTATAATTTTTGCAAGTTGGTTAGGACATCTACTTTGTGCATGACATAAGTCATTTTTCCAACAACTGTTTACAGACAGATTATTTCACTTATAATTCACTGTATCACAATTCCAGTGGGTCAGACATTTACATACACTAATTTGACTGTGCCTTTAAACAGCTTGGAAAATTCCAGAAAATGATGTCATGGTTTTAGAAGCTTCTGATAGTATAATTGATATCATTTGAGTCAATTGGAGGTGTACCTGTGGATATATTTCAAGGCCTACCTTCAAACTCAGTGCCTCTTTGCTTGACATCATGGGAAAATGAAAATAAATCAGCCAAGACCTCCGAAAAACAAATGTAGATCTCTACAAGTCTGGTTCATCCTTGGGAGCAATTTCCAAATGCCTGAAGGTACCACATTCATCTGTACAAACAATAGTACACAAGTATAAACACCATGGGACCACGCAGCCATCATACCGCTCAGGAAGGAGACGCGTTCTGTCTCCTAGAGATGAACGTATTTTGGGTGAAAAGTGAAAATCAATCCCAGAACAACAGCAAAGGACCTTGTGAAGATGCTGGAGGAAGCAGGTACAAAATGATCTATATCTGTCACGCCTTGGTCTTAGTATTTTGTGTTTTCTTTATTTATTTGGTCAGGCCAGGGTGTGACATGGGTTATTGTGGTGTGTTTTTGTCTTGGGGTTTTGTGGGGTGTCTACGTAGTCTATGGCTGCCTGAGGCGGTTCTCAATCAGAGTCAGGTGATTATCGTTGTCTCTGATTGGGAGCTATATTTAGGCAGCCATATTCTGTGAGTGTTTCGTGGGTGATTGTTCTTGTCTCTGTGTTTGTTGTCACAAGATAGGCTGTACAGGTTTTCGCGTTTCGTTTGTTGTTTTGTATATTATTGTTATTTCATGTATCGTTCAAATTATCATTAAAGAACATGAGTAACCACCACGCCGCATTTTGGTCCGCTTCTCTTCCAACAGACGAACGCCGTTACAGAATCACCCACCACACCCGGACCAAGTGGCGTGGTAACAGGCAACAGCAGCAGCAGGAGCAGCGCAACAAGAATTTCTGGACTTGGGAGGAAATCCTCGACGGGAGAGGACCCTGGGCTAAACCAGGGGAGTGTAGCCGCACCAAGGTGCAGCGAGAGAGGGACTGGACATGGGAGGACGAACTGGACGGTGAAGGACCTTGGGCTCAGCCTGGAGAATATCACCGCCCCAAGGAAGAACTGGAGGCGGTGAAAGTGGAGAGGCGCTGGTATGAGGAGGCAGCACGGTGACGCGGATGGAAGCCTGAGAGTCAGCCCCAAAAATGTATTTGGGGGTGGCTCACAGGGAGTATGGCTATGCCAGGTAGGAGACCTGTGCAAACTCCCTGTGCTTACCGGGGGGCTAGAGAGACCGGGCAGGCACCGTGTTATGCTATGGAGCGCACGGTGTTTCCAGTGCGGGTGCATAGCCCGGTGCGGTTCATACCAGCTCTTCGTATTGGCCGGGCTAGAGTGGGCATCGAGCCAGGTAAGGTTGGGCAGGATTGGTGCTCAAGAGCTCCAGTGCGCCTGCACGGTCCGGTCTATCCAGAGCCACCTCCACACACCAGTCCTCCAGTGGCAGCTCCCCGCACCAGGCTTCCTGTGCGTGTTCTCGGTCCAGTTCCACCAGTGCCAGCACCACGCATCAGGCCTACAGTGCGCCTCGCCTCTCCAGCGCTGTCTGAGTCTCCCGCCTGTCTAGCGCTATCAGAGCCTTTCTCCTCTACAGCGCTGCTGGAGTCTCCCGCCTGTTCAGCGCTTCCAGAGCCTTCCTCCTCTACAGCGCTGCTGGAGTCTCCTGCCTGTTCAGCGCAGCCTGAGCTGCCAGTCTGCATGGAGCAGCCTGAGCTGTCAGACTGCATGGAGCAGCCTGAGCTGCCAGTCTGCATGGAGCAGCCAGAGCTGTCAGTCTGCATGGAGCAGCCAGAGCTGCCACCTGCATGGAGCAGCCAGAGCTGTCAGTCTGCATGGAGCAGCCAGAGCTGCCAGTCTGCATGGAGCAGCCAGAGCTGCCAGTCTGCATAGAGCTGCCAGTCTGCATAGAGCAGCCAGAGCTGCCAGTCTGCATGGAGCTGCCAGTCTGCATAGAGCAGCCAGAGCTGTCAGTCTGCATAGAGCAGCCAGAGATGTCAGTCTGCATGGAGCAGCCAGAGCTGCCAGTCTGCATGGAGCAGCCAGAGCTGCCAGTCTGCATGGAGCAGCCAGTCAACCAGACTCTTCCAGATCTGCCAGTCAACCAGACTCTTCCAGATCTGCCAGTCAGCCAGGATCTGCCGGAGCCAACTACCTGCCTGAGCTTCCTCTCAGTGCTGGGCTTCCCCTCAGTGCTGGGCTTCCCCTCAGTGCTGGGCTTTCCCTCAGTGCTGGGCTTCCCCTCAGTGCTGGGCTTCCCCTCAGTGCTGAGCTGCCCCTCAGTCCCGAGCTACCCCTCAGTCCCGAGCTGCCTCAGTCCCGAGCTGCCCCTCAGTCCCGAGCTGCCCCTCAGTCACGAGCTGCCCCTCAGTCCAGTGGGGTTCTGGGTGAGGACTACTAGGCCATGGTCGGCTGCGAGGGTGGACTATCCCAGGACGCGAAGGGGAGGAACTAAGACATTTATGGAGTGGGGTCCACGTCCCCGAGCCGGAGCCGCCACCATGGACAGACGCCCACCCGGACCCTCCCTATGGTTTTGAGGTGCGTCCGGGAGTCCGCACCTTAGGGAGGGGGTTCTGTCACGCCTTGGTCTTAGTATTTTGTGTTTTCTTTATTTATTTGGTCAGGCCAGGGTGTGACATGGGTTATTGTGGTGTGTTTTTTGTCTTGGGGTTTTGTGGGGTGTCTACGTAGTCTATGGCTGCCTGAGGCGGTTCTCAATCAGAGTCAGGTGATTATCGTTGTCTCTGATTGGGAGCCATATTTAGGCAGCCATATTCTGTGAGTGTTTTGTGGGTGATTGTTCCTGTCTCTGTGTTTGTTGTCACAAGATAGGCTGTATAGGTTTTCGCATTTTGTTTGTTGTTTTGTATATTATTGTTATTTCATGTATCGTTCAAATTATTATTAAAGAACATGAGTAACCACCACGCCACATTTTGGTCCGCTTCTCTTCCAACAGACGAACGCCGTTACAATATCCACAGTAAAACGAGTCCTATATTGACTTAACCTGAAAGGCCGCTCAGCAAGGAAGAAGCCCCTGCTCCAAAACCGCCATAAAAAAGCCAGACAATGGTTTGCATCTGCACATGTGGACAAAAATCGTACTTTTTGGAGCAATGTCCTCTGGTCTGATGAAACAAAAATAGAACTGTTTGTCCATAATGACTATCGTTATGTTTGGAGGAAAAGGGGGAGGTTTGTAAGCCAAAGAACACCATCCCAAACGTAAAGTACGGGGAGGCAGCATCATGTTGTGGGGGTGCTTTGCTGCAGGAGGGACCGGTGCACTTCACAAAATAGATGGCATCATGAGGAAAGAAATCTATGTGGATATATAGAAGCAACATCTCAAGACATCAGTCTGGAAGTTAAAGCTTGGTCGCAAATTGATTTTCCAAATGGACAATGACCCCAGCATACTTCCAAAGTTGTGGCAAAATGGCTTAAGGACAACAAAGTCAAGGTATTGGAGTGGCCATCACAAAGCCCTGACCTCAATCCCATAGAGAATTTGTGGGAAGAACTGAAAAAGTGTGTACGAGGCAGGAGGCCTACAAACATGACTCAGATACACCAGCTCTGTCATGAGGAATGGGCCAAAATTCACCCAATTTATTGTGGGAAGCTTGTGGGAGGCTACCAGAAAAGTTTGATTCAAGTTAAACAATTTCAAGGCAATGCTACCAAATAACTAATTGAGTGTATGTAAACCTCTGACCCACTGGGAATGTGATGAAAGGAATAAAATCTGAAATAAATCATTCTCTCTACTGTTATTCTGACATTTCACATTCTTAAAATAAAGTGGGGATCCTAACTGACCTAATACAGGGAATTTACACTAGGATGAAATGTCAGTTATTGTGAAAAACTGAGTTTAAATGTATTTGGCTAAGGTGTATGTAAACTTCCAACTTCAACTGTATATGAATGAGCGATGGCCGGGTGGCATAGGCAAGATGCAGTAGATGGTATAGAATAAATTAAATACATATGAGATGAGTAATGTAGGGTATGTAGACATTATTGTAGTGTCGTTATTTAAGAGACTGGTGATACCTTTATCAAATGAATTTATTAAATGTATTAAAGTGCATGCCTCAGTGTTGCTTGCCTCGAAGTGAGCATAAAAGGCATTTAGCTCGTCTGGTAGGCGTGCAACTGGGCAGCTCGCGTCTGGGTTTCCCTTTGTAGTCTGTAATAGTTTTCAAGGCCTGCCACATCCGACGATCGTCAGAGCCGGTGTAGTAGGATTCAATCTTAATTCTGTATCGACGCTTTGCTTGTTTTATGGTTCGTTTGAGGGCATAGCGGGATTTCTTATAAGTGTCTGCATTAGTATCCCGCTCCTTGAAAGCGGCAGCTCTAGCCTTTAGCTCGATGCGGATGTTTCCTGTAATCCATGGCTTCTGGTTGGGATATGTTCGTATAGTCACTGTGGGGATGACATCATCTATGCACTTATTGATGAAGCCGATGACTGAGGTGATATACTCCTCAATGCCATCGGATGAATCCCGGAACATATTCCAGTCTGTGCTGCAAAACAGTCCTGTAGTGTAGCATCCGCATCATCTGACCACTTCCGTATTGAGCGAGTCACTGGTACTTCCTGCTTTAGTTTTTGCTTGTAAGCAGGAATCAGGAGGATATAACTATGGTCAGATTTGCCAAATGGAGGGCAGAGGAGAGCAGCAGTACATTTTGCATGCTGTTTAGCTAAGACTCTTGAGCATCATCTGGAATGTAGTTTACAGCTCCCTCTCTATGTACACCTTAAAGAGCCATCCTCCATTTGAAAAACAACAAAACGCCAGCCCCACAACTTTGTTTAATATAAAGGTGATTGAGATGAGGTGAGAAGTTGGAGTTGAACTTGGTGAGTCACAACTTGAACGGCCCAGAGCCAGACACCATAGGTCATCACCCCAGCCCAAACTCACCCGACAGGGGTTAGAGAGGGATGCACTGCCAGGGCTGGCTCTATAGAACAGGGGATGAGAGAGAAGGGAAGAGAAGACAAGAGGGAGAGAGGAGTAGGTTGAGATCAGGAAGTAATGGGGTAGAGGGCGGGGGAGGCGAGAGAGAGAGTGAAGGGAGAGATAGGAGAAGGGCTACAATGGCAGATCATCAACAACAACAACATCAGGGAGTCGGACAAGACAAGGACAGCCCACCACACAGACAGACACACGCACACACACATGCACGCACGCACACACACACACACACACACACACACACACACACACACACACACACACACACACACACACACACACACACACACACACACACACACACACACACACACACACACACACACACACACACACACACACACACACACACACACACACACACACAAAAACACACACACACAGCGGATTGGAGCCAGAGAAGTGGGATTTCCCGGGTTGATGGAATCCTCCCAGAAATCTCCCAGAGTTACAAGGGATGGGAGGAAGTCAGTGAGAGGACGGATCACAGAGGGAGTCTGGGTAATGCCAAGGACTCAAACAAACTTTTCTGCTGCTCAGCAAATACTGTACGGAAGGTGAATGAATCTATTTACATAGTACTGCAGTATCTATCCATCCATCTCATCTAAAACAATCTAAACTAACTCTCCCTGTTGCATATATCCCTGCCCTGTCAGTAGATCTACAGCTATAGTGGTGCTGGTCTGGGTGAACACAGACTGTAGTGCTGTTCTGGGTGAATACAGACTGTAGTGCTGTTCTGGGTGAACACAGACTGTAGTGCTGTTCTGGGTGAATACAGATTGTAGTGCTGTTCTGGGTGAATAAGGACTGTAGTGCTGTTCTGGGTGAATACAGACTGTAGTGCTGTTCTGGGAGAAGACAGACTGTTGTGCTGTTCTGGGTGAATACAGACTGTAGTGCTGTTCTGGGTGAATACAGACTGTAGTGCTGTTCTGGGTGAATACAGACTGTAGTGCTGTTCTGGGTGAATACAGACTGTAGTGCTGTTCTGGGTGAATACAGACTGTAGTGCTGTTCTGGGTGAATACAGACTGTAGTGCTGTTCTGGGTGAATACAGACTGTAGTGCTGTTCTGGGTGAATACAGACTGTAGTGCTGTTCTGGGTGAATACAGACTGTAGTGCTGTTCTGGGTGAAATCAGACTGTAGTGCTGTTCTGGGTGAACACAGACTGTAGTGCTGTTCTGGGTGAATACAGACTGTAGTGCTGTTCTGGGTGAATACAGACTGTAGTGCTGTTCTGGGTGAATACAGACTGTAGTGCTGTTCTGGGTGAATACAGACTGTAGTGCTGTTCTGGGTGAAATCAGACTGTAGTGCTGTTCTGGGTGAATACAGACTGTAGTGCTGTTCTGGGTGAATACAGACTGTAGTGCTGTTCTGGGTGAAATCAGACTGTAGTGCTGTTCTGGGTGAATACAGACTGTAGTGCTGTTCTGGGTGAACACAGACTGTAGTGCTGTTCTGGGTGAAATCAGACTGTAGTGCTGTTCTTGGTGAACAAAGACTGTAGTGCTGTTCTGGGTGAAATCAGACTGTAGTGCTGTTCTGGGTGAATACAGACTGTAGTGCTGTTCTGGGTGAACACAGACTGTAATGCTGTTCTGGGTGAAATCAGACTGTAGTGCTGTTCTGGGTGAATACAGACTGTAGTGCTGTTCTGGGTGAATACAGACTGTAGTGCTGTTCTGGGTGAATACAGACTGTAGTGCTGTTCTGGGTGAAATCAGACTGTAGTGCTGTTCTGGGTGAACACGGACTGTAGTGCTGTTCTGGGTGAATACAGATTGTAGTGCTGTTCTGGGTGAATACAGATTGTAGTGCTGTTCTGGGTGAATACAGACTGTAGTGCTGTTCTGGGTGAATACAGACTGTAGTGCTGTTCTGGGTGAAAACAGACTGTAGTGCTGTTCTGGATGAATACAGACTGTTGTGCTGTTCTGGGTGAACACAGACTGTAGTGCTGTTCTGGGTGAACAAAGACTGTAGTGCTGTTCTGGGTGAATACAGACTGTAGTGCTGTTCTGGGTGAACACAGACTGTAGTGCTGTTCTGGGTGAACACAGACTGTAGTGCTGTTCTGGGTGAACAAAGACTGTAGTGCTGTTCTGGGTGAACAAAGACTGTAGTGCTGTTCTGGATGAATACAGACTGTAGTGTTGTTCTGGGTAAACACAGACTGTAGTGTTGTTCTGGGTGAATACAGACTGTAGTGCTGTTCTGGGTGAACAAAGACTCTAGTGCTGTTCTGGGTGAACAAAGACTGTAGTGCTGTTCTGGATGAATACATACTGTAGTGCTGTTCTGGGTGAATAAGGACTGTAGTGCTGTTCTGGGTGAACAAAGACTGTAGTGCTGTTCTGGGTGAACACACACTGTAGTGCTGTTCTGGGTGAATACAGACTGTAGTGCTGTTCTGGGTGAACACAGACTGTAGTGCTGTTCTGGGTGAATACAGATTGTAGTGCTGTTCTGGGTGAATAAGGACTGTAGTGCTGTTCTGGGTGAATACAGACTGTAGTGCTGTTCTGGGTGAACACAGACTGTAGTGCTGTTCTGGGTGAATACAGACTGTAGTGCTGTTCTGGGTGAATACAGACTGTAGTGCTGTTCTGGGTGAACACAGACTGTAGTGCTGTTCTGGGTGAATACAGACTGTAGTGCTGTTCTGGGTGAATACAGACTGTAGTGCTGTTCTGGGTGAATAAGGACTGTAGTGCTGTTCTGGATGAATAAAGACTGTAGTGCTGTTCTGGGTGAAATCAGACTGTAGTGCTGTTCTGGGTGAATACAGATTGTAGTGCTGTTCTGGGTGAATACAGACTGTAGTGCTGTTCTGGGTGAAAACAGACTGTAGTGCTGTTCTGGATGAATACAGACTGTTGTGCTGTTCTGGGTGAACACAGACTGTAGTGCTGTTCTGGGTGAACAAAGACTGTAGTGCTGTTCTGGGTGAATACAGACTGTAGTGCTGTTCTGGGTGAACACAGACTGTAGTGTTGTTCTGGGTGAATACAGACTGTAGTGCT
Organism: Oncorhynchus keta; assembly: GCF_023373465.1. NCBI lineage: Eukaryota > Metazoa > Chordata > Actinopteri > Salmoniformes > Salmonidae > Oncorhynchus > Oncorhynchus keta. The sequence goes on from NC_068450.1 coordinate 29,085,174, forward strand.
GTTCTGGGTGAATACAGACTGTAGTGCTGTTCTGGGTGAACACAGACTGTAGTGCTGTTCTGGGTGAACACAGACTGTAGTGTTGTTCTGGGTGAACAAAGACTGTAGTGCTGTTCTGGGTGAACAAAGACTGTAGTGCTGTTCTGGGTGAAATCAGACTGTAGTGCTGTTCTGGGTGAAATCAGACTGTAGTGCTGTTCTGGGTGAACAAAGACTGTAGTGCTGTTCTGGGTGAACACAGACTGTAGTGCTGTTCTGGATGAATACAGACTGTAGTGCTGTTCTGGGTGAACACAGACTGTAGTGCTGTTCTGGGTGAATACAGACTGTAGTGCTGTTCTGGGTGAACAAAGACTGTAGTGCTGTTCTTGGTGAACAAAGACTGTAGTGCTGTTCTGGGTGAACAAAGACTGTAGTGCTGTTCTGGGTGAACACAGACTGTAGTGCTGTTCTGGGTCAATACAGACTGTGGTGCTGTTCTGGATCAATACAGGCTGTAGTGCTGTTCTGGGTGAATACAGACTGTAGTGCTGTTCTGGGTGAACAAAGACTGTAGTGCTGTTCTGGGTGAATACAGACTGTAGTGCTGTTCTGGGTGAACACAGACTGTAGTGCTGTTCTGGATGAACACAGACTGTAGTGCTGTTCTGGGTGAATACAGACTGTAGTGCTGTTCTGGGTGAACAAAGACTGTAGTGCTGTTCTGGGTGAACACAGACTGTAGTGTGGAGCTGTGCAGATTACACTCCACTCACACTACTGCGTAATTATCTAAACAATACTGCTAGCAGACCTGAAACAGATTCAGTTATTACTGAATCAAACCAAACAGACACAGTTATTACTGAATCAACCCAGACACAGTTATTACTGAATCAACCCAAACAAATACAGTTATTACTGAATCAACCCAAACAGATACAGTTATTACTGAATCAACCCAAACAGATACAGCTATTACTGAATCAACCCAAAGAGACACAGTTATTAATGAATCAACCCAAACAGACACAGTTATTACTGAATCAACCCAAACAGATACAGTTATTACTGAATCAACCCAAACAGACACAGTTATTACTGAATCCACCAAAACAGACAGTTATTACTGAATCAACCCAAACAGATACAGTTATTACTGAATCAACCCAAACAAATACAGTTATTACTGAATCAACCCAAACAAATACAGTTATTACTGAATCAACCCAAACAAATACAGTTATTACTGAATCAACCCAAACAAATACAGTTATTACTGAATCAACCAAAACAGACACAGTTATTACTGAATCAACCCAAACAGACACAGTTATTACTGAATCAACCAAAACAGACACAGTTATTACTGAATCAACCCAAACAGACACAGTTATTACTGAATCAACCCAAACAGACACATTTATTACTGAATCAACCTCTATAAAAACCCTGATAGAGACAGCTATTAAAACTGTTAGGCTACGTAAGCCAGCCTCTACTACAGACACAGCCGTTATCACTGAAAGTCTCTGACACGGGCAGCCTGAAACCAGACTGAAGCCTGACTGAAACCAGCCTGAAACCAGCTTGAAAAAAGCCTGGCGGCCTAAACACTGATAAAATGTAGCTCAGTGTTAAAGAGAAAATATATTCCAAGAGTAGAATCATACATTAGTCTCTAATAGGCACACAATCCTCAACACTCATCAATTCCATTATCAACACATTCCTCCAGACACAAACACACACTCCAAACCTTTGAACCATATTAGCATCCACTCTGATCTCTGTGGCCCTAAAGGGGATTCACGATGTCTGCGGAGCAGCTAGTTAGGCCATTGTGTGTGTTTTCAGCGAGGTAGGCCATTGTGTGTGTGTGAGTTCAGCGAGGTAGGCCATTGTGTGTGTGTGTTCAGCGAGGTAGACCATTGTGTGTGTGTGTTCAGCGAGGTAGGCCATTGTGTGTATGTTCAGAGAGGTAGGCCATTGTGTGTGTGTTCAGCTTGGTAGGCCATTGCGTGTGTGTGTGTGTTCAGTGAGGTATGACATTGTGTGTGTGTGTGTGCTCAGCGAGGTAGGCCATTGTGTGTGTGCTCAGCAAGGTAGGCCATTGTGTGTGTGTGTGTTCAGCAAGGTAGGCCATTGTGTGTGTGTTCAGTGAGGTAGGCCGTTGTGTGTGTGCGTGTGTGTGTTCAGCGAGGTAGGCCATTGTGTGTATGTTCAGAGAGGTAGGCCATTGTGTGTGTGTGTGTGTTCAAGGAGTTAGGCTATTGCGTGTGTGTGTGTGTGTGTGTGTGTGTGTGTGTGTGTGTGTGTGTGTGTGTGTGTGTGTGTGTGTGTGTGTGTGTGTGTGTGTGTGTGTGTGTGTGTGCGTGTGTGTTCAGCGAGGTATGCCACTGTGTGTGTGTTCAGCGAAGTATGCCATTGTGTGTGTGTGTGTGTGTGTGTGTGGGTGTGTGTGTTCAGCGAGGTAGGCCATTGTCTGTGTGTGTGTTCAGCGAGGTAGGCCACTGTGTGTGTCAAATAAAATAAAATAAAATGTTATTGGTCACGTACACATGGTTAGCAGATGTTAATGCGAGTGTAGCGAAATGCTTGTGTGTGTGTGTTCAGCGAGGTGGGCATTGTGTGTGTGTTCAGCGAGGTGGGCATTGTGTGTGTGTTCAGCGAGGTAGGCCATTGTGTGTGTGTGTGTTCGCTAAGAAATGCCAGTACATCACGCATCCTGACACAAAGACAAGGACGTCGCTGGAGAGGCTGTCGAAGGCTGTCCTTGAGTCTCCCTGTGTGCATTCCTGAGGGGACCTGTACAATGCCAGCAAGGCTGGGAGAGAGAGAAAAACACACACCCACTGAACCATCAGCAGCCAACAACAACAACCATCCCTCACGATTCTCATTCTGCCGATTCACATAGCTGAATGAGAGTTATGACTGGTCCCTTGACACACACAGCCCCATACAAACATTATCACACAGACACGGACACACACATATAGGCACGTACGTCAGTGCACAAATACTGTGCATAAGTTCCACACAGATAAATACTACTCTTCTCCTTTTCTGCATCCTATGACTAGCACCGTCCCCTTTCCTCCCTGCCGGCTCGGCCCTCCTAGTCCGTGGCTGAGTGACTCATTGGGAGCTTACAGAACAAGGCTGCGGGGAGCTGAGCGAAAAGGCTCGACCCCATCCCCTTCTCAGGACCATCCCCGGAAAGCTTCTCCAATTCCTCACTTCCCTCATCAATTCATCCCTCTGACTTCAAAATGGCCTGAGTCACTCCCCTCCTCAAAAAAAAACACTTGACTCATCTGACGTCAAAACCTATAGACCTGTATATCTTCTTATTTTTCTTTCCAAAACAACTTTCTTGCTATCTCTCTCAGAATGATCTTTTTGACCCTAACCAGTCAGGCTTCAAGACGGGTCACTCAACCGAATTACCTTGGCGTGACCCTGGACATCACCTTGTCGATCTCTGCAAACATCAAAGCAGTGACTAGCTCCTGCAGGTTCATGCTCTACAACACATATGTCAGAGTCAAGGCCCGCGGGCCACATCCGGCCCGCGAGAAGGTTTTTTACGGCCCCTGGGATGATCTTGATTTATTATTAGAACCGGCCCGCAGACCGCAGCAAGCCGGCAGCCCGCAGATCTTTTACACGCACCAATACTACATTTCCCACAATGCAACGGTGACGCACTGAGCAGTAGGCTGCTTCATTTCAATATTTATTGGCACAGCAGTTGTCAGCATCACAGTAAAATTAACTTTCAGATACCCATCAAAAATGGCAAAACGGAAGGTGGACACTGAGAACCGGGGGTTTCAAACAAGGTGGGAGTCGGAGTATTTGTTCACGGAGGTAGCTGGAAAACCTGTGTGTCTTCTGTGTGGAGAAAGTGTGGCGGTACTGAAAGAGTATAATCTGAGACGACATTATGAAACGAAACACGCGGACAAAAACAAGAATATGGACATGGAACAAAGGCTACAAAAGGCAGAGGAATTAAAACGAGGCCTCAAATCTCGACAGGCTCTGTTCAAAAAGCCAAATCACAAGGCCAGGCTGCTGTCAAGGCCAGTTTTATTTTGGCAGAAGAGATCGCTAAATCAGCCCGGCCATTTACGGAGGGGGATTTCATCAAAAACTGCATGATTAAAGTTTGTGACGAAGTTTGCCCAGAAAAAAGGCAACTCTTTTTAAATGTGAGTCTGAGCAGAAACACCATTGCCGAGAGAGTAGACCAGTTGTCCATCAATCTAAAAGAGCAGCTTGTGAAAAAGGGAAAAGATTTCATTGCATATTCCTTGGCTGTGGATGAGAGCACCGACATTTCTGACATTGCCCAGTTGTCAATTTTCATCCGCGGAGTGGACTCCAGCCTAAGCGTGACAGAGGAGTTTTTGGCTTTACGTCCTATGCATGGCACAACTACGGGGCATGATTTGTATGAAGAGGTGTCAAGATGTGTAAATGAGATGGAGCTGCCTTGGGAAAAACTCGTGGGTTTGACAACCGACGGAGCACCTGCGATGTGTGGACACAGGAGCGGACTGGTGGCGAAGATACGGGAAAAGATGCAAGAGGAAAACGCGACAGGTGAGCTGACAGCTTATCATTGTATCATACACCAGGAAGCGTTGTGCGGTAAAGCCTTGAAAATGGAGCATGTAATGAGCATCATCACGCGCACAGTTAACTTTATCAGAGCCAAAGGTTTGAATCACCGCCAGTTCAAGGCATTTCTGACGGAGTTAGAAACGGAGCATGGTGATTTGCCTTATCACACAGAGGTGCGATGGCTAAGCCAGGGAAAGGTGCTTCAAAGATGTTTCGAGCTTCGTGAGGAGATTTGTCTGTTCTTGGACAGCAAAGGGAAAGACACAACACAACTCCGAGACGAAATGTTTCTGTGTGAAATGGCTTTTCTGTGTGACATTACGAGTCATCTGAATGCAATGAACTTGCAGCTGCAGGGTCGGGATCGTGTCATCTCTGATATGTACAGTACAGTGAAGGCATTTAAAACCAAACTGACTCTGTGGGAGACGCAGATGCGGAAAGAAAATTTGAGCCACTTTCCCAGCTGCCAGACCATGAAAGAGAAGCTCTCTACCAGTGCGTTCCCGAGCGCACAGTTGGCTGATAAAATAGGTATGCTTGCCGCTGACTTTCGACGCCGATTTGCTGACTTTGAAGCACAAAAGCAGGTTGGAACTGCTCGGTAACCCATTTGCTGTTGACGTGGAAAGCTCACCACCAAACCTCCAAATGGAGTTGATTGACCTCCAATGCAATGATGCACTGAGGGCAAAATATGCGGCAGTGGGTGCTGCGGAGTTCGCCCGTTTCCTCCCCGACACAATGCCCCAGCTGCGCATCCAGGCTGCTCAAACGTTGTCTATGTTTGGCAGCACATACCTGTGTGAACAACTGTTTTCTTTGATGAACTTGAACAAAACATCACACAGAAGTCGACTTACTGCTGAACACCTCCACTCAATTCTGAGGATTTCCTCAGCTCAGAGCCTTACCCGAACATTGATGAACTTGTGGAAAAGATGGGACACCACCAAGTATCACCCTCAACCTCAAACAAGTGAACATTACTGTGCAATCACATATTTAGAGTTTTTACTCAGTTCAAGTTTAAAAGTTAAAGTTTAATATTTGTTTTCACTGCATGTTACTTCTCCTTAAACAAAGTGTTGTTTTTGATTAATAGATTTTTGCACTTTATTTTATTGTATTTCAATCCAATTATATTTTAAAAATATTTCAGTTGAGTGGATGATAGAAAATTGCTATTATTGTTTTTTTCTTTGAAGTAAATTTAGCCCACTTTTGCTAAAATAGAAAATATAGGCTACTGATGGTGCCTTGAATACCGGTTTCTTTCATTTAATGTTCATGTTATGGGGATTTTTATATAAAGGAAATTTGTCTTTTGTGTCTGTTGAAAATTAAAGATTACTGACAGAGCCATAAGAAAATATTGCTTTATTTATCTGATCATATTGGAATATATTTGTTAGGTTTTCAGTAGGTTCAATTAGGTTCACTAGACTATATGCGTCATTTAATTTTTCAATGAACATTCGAACAGTCCGGCCCTCGGCTTGTAGCTAAATTTTTATTTGGCCCTCCGTCCATTTGACTTTGACACCCCTGCTCTACAACATCTGTAGAGTACGTCCCTGCCTCACACAGGAAGCAGCGCAGGTCTTTAATCCAGGCACTTGTCATCTTCCGTCTGGACTACTGCAACTCTCTGTTGGCTGGGCTCCCAGCTTGTGCCATAAAACCCAGCAAATTATCCAGAACACTGCAGCCCGCCTGGCTTTCAACTTTACCACCCCAACACTTGCACTGTCCACCCTCCCACCCCAAAATTCCTTATGTTAAGCAAATCAGACAAAACCATTTGACTGTTTTTGATTTATTTACGGATAGCCAGCGGCACTCTCCAACATTCAGACATCATTTACAAACTGAGCATTTGGATTTAGTGAGTCCGCCAGATCAGAGGCAGTAGGGATGTTCTCTTGATAAGTACGTGAATTGGACCCCTTTCCTGTCCTGCTAATCATTCCAAATGTAACAAGTACTTCTGGGTGACAGGGAAAATGTATGGAGTAAAAAGTAAAAAGTACAAATGTTTTTTGAAGAATGTAGTGGAGTAAATATAAAAGTTGTCAAAAATATTATTTGTAAAGTAAAGTACAGGTACCCCAAAAACGACTTAAGTAGTACTTTAAAGTATTTTGACTCAAGTACTTTACACCACTGGAAAAAAATGATGTTTCTGCCTCTGATTCTCCATGCAGTAAGGCCAGCGACTACAACCAACACATCCCAACCTCAACACATCACAACCTCAACACATCACAACCTTCATCTATTCAAAGTCTCCTTCATTTGAATAACTCCCATTCCTCTCATTGTATTGGACAGACATGAATGTTCCATCTTCCCTGAAGGCTCTTGAGTCAGCCTGATCACTAGAAATATACTTACATTTTGGATGTTTGAGTAGGTCCTGATAATGTTGACATACAGTGCAAGTTAAGTTGGGACACACCTACTCATTCAAAGGTTTTTCTTTATTTTTTACTATTTTCTACATTGTAGAACGTAGTGAAGACGTCAAAACTATGAAATAACACATAAGGAATCATGTAGTAACCAAACATTTTATAAATATATTTTATATTTGAGTTTCTTCAAAGTAGCCACTGCTTGTCTTGATGACAGCTTGCGCACTCTTGGCATTCTCTGAGTCAGCTTCACCTGGAATGCTTTTCAAACCGTCTTGAAGGAGTTCCCACATATGCTGAGCACTTGTTGGCTTCTTTTCCTTTGTTCTACAGTCCAACTCATCAAAAAACCATCTCAATTGGGTTATGGTCGGGTGATTGTGGAGGCCAGGTCATCTGATGAAGCACTCCATCACTCTCCTTCTTGGTCAAATAGCCCTTACACAGCCTGGATGTGTGTTGGGTCATTGTCCTGTTGAAAAACAAATGATAGTCCCACTAAGCCCAAACTAGATGAGATGGCGTATCGCTGAAGAATGCTGTGGTAGCCATGCTGGTTAATTGTGCCTTGAATTCTAAATAAATCACTGACAGTGTTACCAGCAAAGCACCCCCACACCATCACACCTCCTCCTCCATGCTTCACAGTGGGAACCACACATGCAGAGATCATCCGTTCACCTGTCTCACAAAGACACGGAAGTTGGAACCAAAAAAATCTCAAATTTGGATTCATCAGACCAAAGGACAGATTTCCACTGGTCTAATGTCCATTGCTGTGTTTCTTGGCCCAAGCAAGTTTCTTATTGTTATTGGTGTCCTTCAGTAGTGGTTTCTTTGCAGCAATTCGACCATTAAGGCCTGATTCATGCAGTCTCATCTGAACAGTTGATATTGAAATGTGTCTGTTACTTGAACTCTGTTTAGCATTTATTTGGGCTGCAATTCCTGAGGCTGGTAACTGTATTGAACTTATCCTCTGCAGCAGAGGTAACTCTGGGTCTTCCTTTCCTGTGGCGCTCTTCATGAGAGCCAGTTTCATCTTAGAGCTTGATGGTTTTTGCGACTGCACTTGCAGAGTTCTGTATTGACTGACCTTTATGTCTTAAAGTAATGACGGACTGTCGTTTCTCTTTGCTTATTTGAGCTGTTCTTGCCATAATATGGACTTTTTTACCAAATCTTCTGTATACCACCCCTACCTTGTCACAACAGAACTGATTGGCTCAAACGCATTAAGAAGGAAAGAAATTCCACAAATTAACTTTTTAACAGGCACACCTGTTAATTGAAATACATTCCAAGTGACTACCTCATGAAGCTGGTTGAGAGAATGCCAAGAGTGTGCAAAGCTGTCATCAAGGCAAAGGATGGCTACTTTGAAGAATCTCATATATAGCATATATTTTGATTTGTTTAACACTTTTTTGGTTACTACATGATTCCATATGTATTATTTAATAGTTTTGATGTCTTCACTATTATTCTACAATTTGGAACATAGTAAAAATAAAGAAAAACCCTTGCATGAGTAGGTGTTTCCTCATTTTTTACCTGGACTGTATGCCTTCCTAAACCATAGCCCTAACCTTAATCTTTGAGTTGTTTCTGTCTTAACCCTGCAACCACACGGAATTAACTCTGTAATCACACCCAATTATTGCGTTAGAAACTTCAAAGGAAAACTGTGAGATCTTGTTGCCTGGTTAGCATAGTGAGCCCCAGTATACTGGTTTCATGGCTGAATATAAACTGAGTGTATAAACCATTAGGAACACCTTCCTAATATTGAGTTACACGCCTCTATCGCCTTGTAACAGCCTCAATTCGCCGGGGCATGGACTCTACAACTTCTCGAAACCCTCCACAGGGATTCTGGCCTATGTTGACTCCAATGCTTCCCACAGTTGTGTCAAGATGGCGGGATGTCCATTGGGTGGTGGACCATTCTTGATACACGTGAAACTGTTGAGTGTGAAAAACCCAGCAGCGTCGCAGTTCTTGACACATTTGAACTGGTGCGCCTTCATTGCCTTCAGAAAGTATTCACACCCCTTGACTTTTTCACCCATTGTGTTGTGTTACAGCCTGGATTTAAAATGGATTAAACTAAGGTGTTCTGTCCCTGGCCTACACACAATAAACCATAATGTCAAAGTGGAAAATGAAAAGCTGAAGTCTATTCAACCACTTCTATTCAACAAGTCTATTCAACCAGTCTAAATACTGTAAGTTGAGTAAAACTGTGCATAACATTGCATGGACTCACTCTGTGTGCGATAATAGTGTTAATCATGATTTTTGAATGATTACCTCATCTCTATACCCCACACATACAAGTCTATACAGAATAAAACATATGCCTGTTTGCAATAACACACAAAAGTAAAATTGCAAGAAATGTGGCAAAGAAATGAACTTTATGTCCTGAATACAAAGTTTTATATTCGGGGCAAATCCAACACAACACATCACTGAGTACCACTCTTTATATTTTCAACTATTGTGGTGGTTGCATCATGTTATGTTATGTTATGCTTGTCATCGGCAAAGTTTTTTAGGATAAAAATACACAGAGTAGAGCTAAGCACAGGCAAATCCTAGAGGAAAACCTGGTTCTGTCTGCAGACACTGGGAGACACATTTTCAGCAGGACAATAACTTTAAACACAAGGCCAAATATACACTGCTTTACAAGACAACATTGAATGTTCCTGAGTGGCCTAGTTACAGTTTTGACTTAAATTGGCTAGAAAATGTATAGCAAGACTTGAAAATTGCTGTCCAGCAATGATCAACAACCCATTTGACAGAGCTTGAAGAATTATTTTAGAGAATAATGTGCAAATATTGTACAATCCAGATGTGCAGCGCTCATAGAGACTTACCCAGGAAGACTCACAGCTGTCATGGTTGCCAAAGGGGATTCTAACATGCATTGACTCAAGGGTGTGAATACTTATGTAAATGAGATATTTCTGTATTTCATTTGCAATTTTAAAAACTTAAAAAAATATATGTTTTCACTTTGTCATTATGTGGTTTTGTGTGTAGATAGGTGAGAGAAAAAAAAAATATTTAATCTATTTTCAATTCTGGATTTAACACAACAAAATGTGAAATAATACAAGGAGTATGAATACTTTCTGAAGGAAATATAAATATTTTGTCTTGCACATTCACTCTCTGAATGGCACACATACCCAATCCATGCCTCAGTTGTCTGAAGGCTTAAACATCCTTCTTGAAACTTTTGTCACGACATCCGCCAAAGTTGGCTCCCCTGCCTGTTCGGGCGGTGCTCGGCGGTCGTCGTCACCGGCCTACTAGAAGTTGGCTCCCCTGCCTGTTCGGGCGGTGCTCGGCGGTCGTCGTCACCGGCCTACTAGAAGTTGGCTCCCCTGCCTGTTCGGGCTGTGCTCGGCGGTCGTCACCGGCCTACTAGAAGTTGGCTCCCCTGCCTGTTCGGGCGGTGCTCGGCGGTCGTCATCACCGGCCTACTAGAAGTTGGCTCCCCTGCCTGTTCGGGCGGTGCTCGGCGGTCGTCGTCACCGGCCTACTAGAAGTTGGCTCCCCTGCCTGTTCGGGCGGTGCTCGGCGGTCGTCGTCACCGGCCTACTAGAAGTTGACTCCCCTGCCTGTTCGGGCGGTGCTCGGCGGTCGTCGTCACCGGCCTACTAGAAGTTGACTCCCCTGCCTGTTCGGGCGGTGCTCGGCGGTCGTCGTCACCGGCCTACTAGAAGTTGACTCCCCTGCCTGTTCGGGCGGTGCTCGGCGGTTGTCGTCACCGGCCTACTAGCCTCCACCGATCCCTTTTTCGTTGTCTGTTTGTGTTGTCTTATTAGCTGCACCTGTCTATTTGTGTGCTTGATGGGCTTCCTTATTTAAAGTGTGTTATGACATATGTTACGTGGGTATGTTTTTTGGTGTTCGTGCTCTGGACCTGGTACCCTGTGTGTTGGGTTGGTCCACATTTTCCGTGCCCTGTGTTGTTGGGCATTATTCTCAGTGCGATATTAATAGTGCACGTCTTCCTGTGGAACTATATACTATCTACGCCTGATTCTTCACTCACGCACCAAGTCACCAGTGACACCTTTATGTTCCCCTTCATCTACACTGATTGAAGTGGATTAAACAAGTGACATCAATAAGGGATCAGAACTTTCACTCGGATTCACCTGGTTAGTCTATGTCATGGAAAGAGCAGGTGTTCCTAATGTTTTGTCCATCAGTGTAGACAAGATACACTCTGTGGTTTATCACTGCAGCCTAACACACTCACATGGCTACAGATTGTATTCTTGTTGGCTGTTCATAAGATCCCAGTTTAGTACCACAGCCTGCATTCACACACACACACACACACACACACACACACACACACACACACACACACACACACACACACACACACACACACACACACACACACACACACACACACACACACACACACACACACACACACACACACACACACACACACACACACACACACACACACGCTAATGAACACACACACTGCTGGAATCTCATGTTCCGGTCTCTCTAAACACACATTACAAGATAACATTATCCAGTCATTTGCTCAGCGGTCGTACAGGGAATATTACAGCTCAGTTAAACATGAGGAAACCATGTCAAAACTGAGGCCTGTTCAAGCATGCACGTTAAGCGAGCACTCTGCAATGGCAGTTGGTCCCACACCTCTCTGCAGAGTGCCGTACTTAGCACGGCAACTTTGCTTGTGGGTGTGTTCATGCGTGTGTAATGAGGAGGGGAAGAAAGGCACACGCCATCTCATTATCTATGAGCTGCTATCCTGAGGATGGTTACATAAGAAGTGATGCTACTCTATTAGCAAAGTAATATGTTATCCTTATGTTTATCACTTCACATGAATACAATAATGATTTCCGTGAGGCCAAGTGTAGCTAAATGCTACATTAACAGCTTAATGATCACTCACAGACCCACAGACGCACACACATTACAAACGTGTGAAGACGGGCTGCTAGGAGGTTTTCCAGGGTGATCACGGTATATCCTACACCGGAAGAAAAGGTGATAATCTTTTCAAAACACTGTAATCACTATAATGAAATAAACTCTCTATCACAGACACTATAATCATGCTCTCTCTCTCTCATACAAATACCCACAAACACACGCACACGCACACACAGGCTGTGCTCCAGATGTGTGGGTCATAACGGTGTCTGTGGCAGCAGACAGGACCGGGTAGCACCCTGCTATTACCCAGGAGCCTCATCTGGTGTTAAGCACAGAGTGACGGCTCAAAAAGAGACCTGCCTGTCGAGAACACTGAGACACACTGTAGAGACATACTGTAGACCCACAGGAGTTAAGCAGGTGAGAAATGCTGTAAAACAGGGAGAGAGAGAGAGAGAGAGACACACACACAGAGACACAGATAGAGACACAGAGACACTGTGTCTAATTTACCCTGGACCAAGGCTCTCTCATACTGTGTATAATTTACCCTGAACCAAGGCTCTCTCATACTGTGTATAATTTACCCTGAACCAAGGCTCTCTCATACTGTGTATAATTTACCCTGAACCAAGGCTCTCTCATACTGTGTATAATTTACCCTGAACCAAGGCTCTCTCATACTGTGTATAATTTACCCTGAACCAAGGCTCTCTCATACTGTGTATAATTTACCCTGGACCAAGGCTCTCTCATACTGTGGATAAGTTACCCTGGACCAAGGCTCTCTCATACTGTGTATAAGTTACCCTGGACCAAGGCTCTCTCATACTGTGTATAAGTTACCCTGGACCAAGGCTCTCTCATACTGTGTATAAGTTACCCTGGACCAAGGCTCTCTCATACTGTGTATAATTTACCCTGGACCAAGGCTCTCTCATACTGTGGATAAGTTACCCTGGACCAAGGCTCTCTCATACTGTGTATAAGTTACCCTGGACCAAGGCTCTCTCTGTGGTGAGTGTGTGTGGTGTATGTGTCTTAAGTGTGTACTCTGTATTTATGCAATGCATGTTAGTGTCCATCGCCTCTATCCGGGTAGTTCAGGTCTATGGTACCAGTTACCAGTGTAACATCCTTCTTATCTATGGATTCTATTCTTTGATGGACATGACATCCTACAGAGGCCAGCTGGTGTTAGTGTGCAATGACAGGATACAGTATCCTGTTACGCCTACCTATCATCAACAGCTTTTTACAGTACACCCACTACGCTACCTACGTCTTTATGAAAACCAATGCATTGGGAAACACTGTCCTAGATCTTCAGATGTGTGAGGGGGAGTCGACAAGGGCCTAGAGATAGAGATATGTCCTGTCTGCCTTCCTTCCTTCACTCAGACAGACTGTGGAGCAAAGCCATCTTGCTTTGGGGCGAATATGAAGCCGTCAGTGTGGAAAGGAGCCATGTTGCTTTGGGACAGTCAGTTTGCTGATGGAGACAGATAGGAGTTGGTGTACTGTCTGATCAGATAGAGATTAACTAAAGTAACGTATGTAAGACAAGGCCTGCTGTATCAAGCAACATGTGAGAGACTCGATACACACAGGAGATTACAGGTAGCTCTCTCTGCACGTTCCAGAACGGAACGTGGTATGTTATCACCCTGGTCTTATGTGAAGGTAGACACACACACACACACACACACACACACACACACACACACACACACACACACACACACACACACACACACACACACACACACACACACACACACACACACACACACACACACACACACACACACACACACACTCCAAAAGTGTTTCAGCTGTACTGAAAGTCACTGGAAACTCTTTTTAGTCAATGCTTAGTCACGACCCTCTGCTAAAACTCTTGCATCACATGACCCACTATGTTGATACTGCAAGGTACGGAACAAGCAGGGAGAGAGCGAGAGAGAAGGGCAGAGAGAATGAGAGAAGAGAGAAACGAGAGGGAGAGAGAGCGCTCAGGGGAGAACCCCTCACTTAGACACTAAGGCAGTGAGTAGACACTGAGCTACAGTGACTGGCACCATTAGCCTCTCTCTGACCCCTCACTGTTCCACTGAAAACAGAGTCAGAACCAACACATCACCCAGTTCCCCCAGTCTCACTACCCCATTGGTCTGACCTGGGAATCACAGCCTATAGTTCCATAGGTTTATTCTACAACAAAACATCTGAAATGTACCAACTGCATGTGAAATATAGATCTGCCTGTACATTCTATCAGGGCTATTTCTATGGTGTGAGTGAGCCCAGGCCAGATGAGGAGGATTGTGGGGAAAATGAATGTAGTGGTCCATCTGTCTGTGCATGTCTAAGTCCCCTGGACAAAAACACACCGCTCTCCTCAGACAGTCCTGGACAGTGTACTGTTGTTACTCATAGACACAGTGAGGGGTGGGAGAAGAAAGAAAGAGAAAGAGGGATGAAACAAAAGAGGATGAGAGGATGTGGAGTCAAAGGAAAATAAGAAAGGTGAGGAAAGGGAAAACAAGAGACGAAAAAAGGAAGTGGAGAAGAGAGTGATGTCAGACCAATATGAGGGATGGGAAGATGGATGAGAGAAAATGAAGATGGATGAGAGAAAATGAAGATGGATGAGAGAGAATGAAGAGGGAGGAAAGAAAAGGTGCAAATATAGAAAGAGAGAGTGAGGGAGAGACAAGACAGGTTGAAAAATAGGATCCTCTGTCTGTCCGGTAAAATAATGATAATGCCGAGTTTTCAACAGTAGCGATTCATTGATGAATGTGCAACATTAATAATAAAGGTTGCTCTCTCCACTTAGAGAGAGAGAGAGAGATTTTTCACACCATAAGCTGTGGGAAAGGTGTGAATCAATGCCCTGTGTGTCGTGGAACAAAAGGCTAAATTTAGCTGGCCAATACACTGACTGTCCATAACCAGGAAATTAATACGATATTTATTAATAGGCAGGTCGTTAGGTAGACCCTGCGCGGCAGATTCAAATAAATTATTAATTGATTCAAAATTAGATCATAAATGAATACATTAATGTTGCTAATTTATCAGCACAGTGTTAGGGTGAAGAGAGAGCAGGATGAACATGAAAGAGAACAGGGGGTAAGAGAAAGGGAAAGATGAACTCAGTCTCAGTGGGTGGGGGTGGTCGTTGTTACTCCTTCCTGAGATCTTAACTGGGTCTCTCTCTCAATTCACTTCAATGGGTTTTTCAATGTTTACATTGCCAAAGCAAGTGAAATAGACAGGAAATAAACAAGGGAAATAAACAATCAAAAATGAACAGTAAACATTACACCCACAAAAGTTTAAAAAGAATATAGGCATTTAAAATGTTATACTGTTGACTATGTTGTAACAATGTGCAAGTAGATAAAGTATGAAAGGGTCGCTCTCTCTGTCTCTCTCTCACTCTCTCTCTCTCTGTCTGTGTCTCTCTCTCTCTCTCTCTATCTCTCTCTCTACATTATTGATGCACCTCTAGGTGCCAAATCGATGATGATATAATGTCCAGGACTTCCATCTCACGGATAAAAGTCTTAAATAATTGCAGTCTCATCATCTTACATTACAGTGAATAGCAGAAATAGACCCTGTTGAATAAACTGCTATTAGAACACAGATGTTGATAACAAGGTGCTGGTGAATCTCACATTCACAACATCACCTAACACCCCAACATGAAATTGGGGTGTTATACCAGTCTGTCATTCCCACACATGAATGCACACATGAACACATAACCATGTACTGTGCGATCACAGGTTTGGATTGCTAGTCTGTGGTGAGGTATGTCATATGCCACGTTGGTAAGCAGGAAGTAGGTAAACCAATCACAGACCTCTAGAGTGATAGCCTGCAGCGGGGCCACTGACTGGCATCTTCTTCACGGAGGAAGAGCGGTAGACGATGTGTTGACGCCCTCCTCCTCCCTCCTCCTCCCCCATCACTCCATTCCCCCTCTCCACCGGCTCGATGAAGAACTCCTCCTCTTCCATCCTGATCATACCAGCCTGGGAGAGAAAGAGAGAGAGGCAGGGAGAGATAGAGGAGGGAGGAAGGGAGAGAGGACTCTCAGTTAGTCCGTCTTAGTACAATGCATAATAATCATGACATAATAAGCCTGGTTAGGGGCTCATCCACTCATCCACAAGTCATCCCTGTTTTTAATCTTTCCCCTGCTAAAATCCTGGGGATAAGGCACACTTCCAAGGACAGAAGAGAGAGAGAGAGCGACACTTGGTATCAGAGCCACCGTGGGAGGAAATAAGCTAGTCCAGGTCGGATTCTGCTCTTACATTCCCTGTCAGGTAATTCCCCCTACCCCGCTCCCCATTCTGACACACACACAGAAAAACAGGGGCTCAGAAAATTGCCCGTCACTCTCTCTAACTCCATCTGTCTGTTTAGACAACTGGTAATTACCACGGCAACCGACTGCCGAGGAGCGAAGCCATCGGGGAGAACCGAAGAGGAGGATTCTGGGGCTTTACAGGGAAAATAAATAAGAGAAAGACATAAAAAGAGAGAGACACAAACAGTCATCCACCTGATCCGCTCGCTGTGGCCTTCCCTCCTCTCTCTGACAGGATGAAGAAGGGATGGTGTATGATCCTAACGCAGGAGTGTGAAGTGTGGGAGGGAGAAATTAGAGACATTGTTGCTTGGCAAAAAAGCTGGGGTAAGTTTTCAGTGAGTGTGCTGTTATTCCAATGCTTACACCGAGAGCTGCACTGAAGCAGAACTAACTCAAAAACACCACACTACTCCACAGGGGTACCTGTCTCACCTCTACTTGAACTCCTCTTCTCTACAGTACAGTACACCTCTGGACTACATCTCACTCAATACTCAGGGAGTTACTATAGGTCAGGGGTGTTCAACTCTGACCCTACGAGGTTTGGAGTACTGCTTTTCTGTTCTACCTGATAATTAAAAGAGGGGCCTACCATTACAACCTCATCATATTTGGGAATAATAATAGTGAGACGTACAATGTCATTTTGTTTCGATATTTGATTCATTTAATTAACATAAGATATCTAAACTTTAGCTTTTAAGAGGCATTTACATCATTACCTGACATTACAGCTTCTGCAGGGGTGAATGACAGTAATACAGGATAACTACAGTGCTGAGTAATGTCAGTGAATCAGCAGTATTATTAGGATCCCCATCAGTGCAGAGTAATGTCAGTGAATCAGCAGTATTATTAGGATCCCCGTCAGTGCTGAGTAATGTCAGTGAAACAGCAGTATTATTAGGATCCCCATCAGTGCAGAGTAATGTCAGTGAATCAGCAGTATTATTAGGATCCCCATCAGTGCAGAGTAATGTCAGTGAATCAGCAGTATTATTAGGATCCCCATCAGTGCAGAGTAATGTCAGTGAAACAGCAGTATTATTAGGATCCCCATCAGTGCAGAGTAATGTCAGTGAATCAGCAGTATTATTAGGATCTCCATCAGTGCTGAGTAATGTCAGTGAATCAGCAGTATTATTAGGATCCCCATCAGTGCAGAGTAATGTCAGTGAATCAGCAGTATTATTAGGATCTCCATCAGTGCTGAGTAATGTCAGTGAATCAGCAGTATTATTAGGATCCCCATCAGTGCTGAGTAATGTCAGTGAATCAGCAGTATTATTAGGATCCCCATCAGTGCTGAGTAATGTCAGTGAATCAGCAGTATTATTAGGATCCCCATCAGTGCAGAGTAATGTCAGTGAATCAGCAGTATTATTAGGATCCCCATCAGTGCAGAGTAATGTCAGTGAATCAACAGTATTATTAGGATCCCCATCAGTGCAGAGTAATGTCAGTGAATCAGCAGTATTATTAGGATCCCCATCAGTGCAGAGTAATGTCAGTGAATCAGCAGTATTATTAGGATCCCCATCAGTGCAGAGTAATGTCAGTGAATCAGCAGTATTATTAGGATCCCCATCAGTGCAGAGTAATGTCAGTGAATCAGCAGTATTATTAGGATCCCGTCAGTGGTGCCAGTCACTATAGCTTAGTGTCTTCTCACTGACTTGGTGTCTTAGCGATGGGTTCTCCCCTGAGCGCTCTCGCTCTCTCTCTTGCTCTCTGTCTCTCTCTCTCCACTCATCCCTCTGTTCTCTCTGAGCCGTGGTGCGGCATTCCGATCGGAGCTGATGGATCTGTGCTGGTGCATGGCTTCCCGCTCCGGAATACCAAGCAGATGGTAGAGGAGAGCCATGTCAAAGAACAATATGACATGTGGGACTAGGAGACATGGTCAGATCGATCAGCGACAGGGAGGAGGAGGAGGGAGAGGGAGGAGGGTGGGAGAGAGAGAACTGGTCATCTACAGTCTAACAGAAGAGTGAATAAAACATAAGAGTTTCTATAGATTCCAGAGAGAGAGAGAGCATCATGTTCTCTCAGAAACAGGAACAAGGAAACAGGAACAAGGAAGCAGCTAGGGACCAGTGGAGAATTAAGGGAGTTTATTGGACAACTGTCTGGAACTTTTTTCTATTCAATATCAGAGAATAAAGAATGATTAAGAATGATGGAAAATATGATTAAATATAACCATTTAAGGTTAGAGAACACTACTGGTAAAATCCCTTCACTGATAGAGGTTCTCTATTTCACACCAGCTATTTATTTCAGACACTTTATCAATGGAACGGAAATGGACACTACATACAAAGCAGAGAAACACTCATTACTCATTATTAATTCTGATTCATCTAGACTAGGGAGGGGCAACAAACAGAACTCATCATGAGGGGCAGCAGTGTCTCAAATGTTTTTTTTATTCTAACTCTCAACAGTAATTTGAGTCCCTGACACACACTAAATGTAGCACTCGAAGACAGTAGGCTATTATGACCTTTCTGGTCATTGAGACCCTGACACAAACTACAACCCTCCTGAGACCTTGAAGTCATCATCTCAGAGCTCCACGGCCCACACAACCAAGAGGAGACTTGCACCCTTTTCCCTATATAGTGCACTACTTTTAACCAGGGCTCTGGTCAAAGGTAGAGCACTATGTAGGGAAAGGGTGCCATTTGGGATGCAACCTCTATATTTAAGGACATACTGGGACTATATACTGAGTGTACAAACATTAAGAACATCTTCCTAATATTGAGTTGCACCCCCTTTTGCCCTCAGAAGAGCCTCAATTCATCAGGGCATGGACTCTACAAGCTGTTGAAAGTGTTCCACAGGGATTCTGGCCCATGTTGACTCCAATGCTTCCCACAGTCGTGTCAAGTTGACTGGTACTGGATTGCTTCTCTGAATATCTCGTTCCACTTTTCCCACAGATGCTCAATTGGATTGAGACCATCTGACTGGGCAGGCCACTGCATTAAGCTGAACCATTCCCGGACAATCATAGCCTTTTTGGATCCTGCTGAAATCATCAGTTCACTGATGGATACACTGCTGCCATGAAGGGATGCACCTGATTGGCAATGCTGTTCAGATATCCTGTGGCATTCAAACGTTGCTCCACTTTTATCAAGGGGCCCGATGTCTGCCATGAAACACACCCCACACCATCACACCACCAGCTGCAATGTTGACACGTAACATGATGAATGCATGTACTCGTGGTTTCCTCCATACCCTAGTCCTCCCATCAGCTTCAGACAGCAGGAACTGGGATTCATTAGACCTGGCAATGTTTTTCCAATTCTCCAGTGTCCAGTGATTTCGTTCCTTAGCCCATTGCAACCACAGTTTCTTGGTCTTTGCTGAAATAATTGGAACTCTGTAAGGTCGTCGGCTGCCATACCCCATTCGTGTAAAGGTACAATGAGTTGTGTCACGCTGGTATGAGGGATCAGGAGACAGACGCAGGGATGCATAATAGGGTTTTTTATTTAACCAAGGCATTGGAATGAAGACCAAACAAACACGTAACAAAAACACAGGGTTGAAACCCAAACAAAAGAGTGAGGAGCACCTCAAATAAATAACACACTCGCAGAATGATTAACACATGGGACGAGAACCATAAACATCTGTGCAATCCACAATGGTACGAGAGCCAAAACACACAGCACGGGTACTCACACGCACCAACGGATATTGTACCAATAACTGACAGCTCCACGGTGAACAAAGGGCACATATATACAAATACAATCAGTGGGAATAGGGGCCAGGTGTGCACAATGAAAGTTCCAGAGGGATTCATGACAGTACCCCCCCCTGACGCAATGACACCGGTCTCGAGAACGATCACAGGAACGTAGTTGTGGTGGCATCGAACAGACCAGTAGCAGTGGCGTCGAACAGACCAGTAGCAGTGGCGTCGAACAGACCAGTAGCAGTGGCGTCGAACAGACCAGTAGCAGTGGCGTCGAACAGACCAGTAGCAGTGGCGTCGAACAGACCAGTAGCAGTGGCGTCGGACAGACCAGTAGCAGTGGCGTCGAACAGACCAGTAGCAGTGGCGTCGAACAGACCAGTAGCAGTGGCGTCGAACAGACCAGTAGCAGTGGCGTCGAACAGACCAGTAGCAGTGGCGTCGGACAGACCAGTAGCAGTGGCGTCGAACAGACCAGTAGCAGTGGCGTCGAACAGACCAGTAGCAGTGGCGTCAGACGGACCAGTAGCAGTGGCGTCGGACGGACCAGTAGCAGTGGCGTCGAACAGACCAGTAGCAGTGGCGTCGAACAGACCAGTAGCAGTGGCGTCGAACAGACCAGTAGCAGTGGCGTCGGACAGACCAGTAGCAGTGGCGTCGAACGGACCAGTAGCAGTGGCGTCGGACAGACCAGTAGCAGTGGCGTCGGACAGACCAGTAGCAGTGGCGTCGAACAGACCAGTAGCAGTGGCGTCAGACGGACCAGTAGCAGTGGCGTCGGACAGACCAGTAGCAGTGGCGTCGAACAGACCAGTAGCAGTGGCGTCAGACGGACCAGTAGCAGTGGCGTCGGACGGACCAGTAGCAGTGGCGTCGAACAGACCAGTAGCAGTGGCGTCGGACAGACCAGTAGCAGTGGCGTCGAACAGACCAGTAGCAGTGGCGTCGGACAGACCAGTAGCAGTGGCGTCGGACAGACCAGTAGCAGTGGCGTCAGACGGACCAGTAGCAGTGGCGTCGAACAGACCAGTAGCAGTGGCGTCGAACAGACCAGTAGCAGTGGCGTCAGACGGACCAGTAGCAGTGGCGTCAGACGGACCAGTAGCAGTGGCGTCAGACGGACCAGTAGCAGTGGCGTCAGACGGACCAGTAGCAGTGGCGTCAGACGAACCAGTAGCAGTGGCGTCAGACGGACCAGTAGCAGTGGCGTCGAACAGACCAGTAGCAGTGGCGTCGGACAGACCAGTAGCAGTGGCGTCGGACAGACCAGTAGCAGTGGCGTCGAACAGACCAGTAGCAGTGGCGTCAGACGGACCAGTAGCAGTGGCGTCGGACGGACCAGTAGCAGTGGCGTCGAACAGACCAGTAGCAGTGGCGTCGGACGGACCAGTAGCAGTGGCGTCGAACAGACCAGTAGCAGTGGCGTCAGACGGACCAGTAGCAGTGGCGTCGGACGGACCAGTAGCAGTGGCGTCGAACAGACCAGTAGCAGTGGCGTCGGACAGACCAGTAGCAGTGGCGTCGAACAGACCAGTAGCAGTGGCGTCGGACAGACCAGTAGCAGTGGCGTCGGACAGACCAGTAGCAGTGGCGTCGGACGGACCAGTAGCAGTGGCGTCGAACAGACCAGTAGCAGTGGCGTCGGACAGACCAGTAGCAGTGGCGTCGAACAGACCAGTAGCAGTGGCGTCAGACGGACCAGTAGCAGTGGCGTCAGACGGACCAGTAGCAGTGGCGTCAGACGGACCAGTAGCAGTGGCGTCAGACGGACCAGTAGCAGTGGCGTCAGACGAACCAGTAGCAGTGGCGTCAGACGGACCAGTAGCAGTGGCGTCGAACAGACCAGTAGCAGTGGCGTCGAACAGACCAGTAGCAGTGGCGTCGAACAGACCAGTAGCAGTGGCGTCGAACAGACCAGTAGCAGTGGCGTCAGACGGACCAGTAGCAGTGGCGTCAGACGGACCAGTAGCAGTGGCGTCAGACGGACCAGTAGCAGTGGCGTCAGACGGACCAGTAGCAGTGGCGTCAGACGGACCAGTAGCAGTGGCGTCAGACGAACCAGTAGCAGTGGCGTCAGACGGACCAGTAGCAGTGGCGTCGAACAGACCAGTAGCAGTGGCGTCGAACAGACCAGTAGCAGTGGCGTCGAACGGACCAGTAGCAGTGGCGTCGAACGGACCAGTAGCAGTGGCGTCAGACGGACCAGTAGCAGTGGCGTCAGACGGACCAGTAGCAGTGGCGTCAGACGGACCAGTAGCAGTGGCGTCAGACGGACCAGTAGCAGTGGCGTCAGACGAACCAGTAGCAGTGGCGTCAGACGGACCAGTAGCAGTGGCGTCAGACGGACCAGTAGCAGTGGCGTCGAACAGACCAGTAGCAGTGGCGTCGAACAGACCAGTAGCAGTGGCGTCGTACAGACCAGTAGCAGTGGCGTCAGACGGACCAGTAGCAGTGGCGTCAGACGGACCAGTAGCAGTGGCGTCAGACGGACCAGTAGCAGTGGCGTCAGACGAACCAGTAGCAGTGGCGTCAGACGAACCAGTAGCAGTGGCGTCGAACAGACCAGTAGCAGTGGCGTCGGACAGACCAGTAGCAGTGGCGTCAGACGGACCAGTAGCAGTGGCGTCGAACAGACCAGTAGCAGTGGCGTCAGACGGACCAGTAGCAGTGGCGTCGGACGGACCAGTAGCAGTGGCGTCGAACAGACCAGTAGCAGTGGCGTCAGACGGACCAGTAGCAGTGGCGTCGGACGGACCAGTAGCAGTGGCGTCGGACGGACCAGTAGCAGTGGCGTCAGACGGACCAGTAGCAGTGGCGTCGGACGGACCAGTAGCAGTGGCGTCGAACAGACCAGTAGCAGTGGCGTCGGACAGACCAGTAGCAGTGGCATCGGACAGACCAGTAGCAGTGGCGTCGGACAGACCAGTAGCAGTGGCGTCGAACAGACCAGTAGCAGTGGCGTCGGACAGACCAGTAGCAGTGGCGTCAGACGGACCAGTAGCAGTGTCATCGGACAGACCAGTAGCAGTGGCATCGGACAGACCAGTAGCAGTGGCGTCGGACGGACCAGTAGCAGTTGCGTCGAACAGACCAGTAGCAGTGGCGTCGAACGGACCAGTAGCAGTGGCGTCGGACAGACCAGTAGCAGTGGCGTCGGACGGACCAGTAGCAGTGGCGTCGGACAGACCAGTAGCAGTGGCGTCGGACAGACCAGTAGCAGTGGCGTCGAACAGACCAGTAGCAGTGGCGTCAGACGGACCAGTAGCAGTGGCGTCGGACGGACCAGTAGCAGTGGCGTCGAACAGACCAGTAGCAGTGGCGTCGGACGGACCAGTAGCAGTGGCGTCGAACAGACCAGTAGCAGTGGCGTCAGACGGACCAGTAGCAGTGGCGTCGGACGGACCAGTAGCAGTGGCGTCGAACAGACCAGTAGCAGTGGCGTCGGACAGACCAGTAGCAGTGGCGTCGAACAGACCAGTAGCAGTGGCGTCGGACAGACCAGTAGCAGTGGCGTCGGACAGACCAGTAGCAGTGGCGTCAGACAGACCAGTAGCAGTGGCGTCGAACAGACCAGTAGCAGTGGCGTCGAACAGACCAGTAGCAGTGGCGTCGAACAGACCAGTAGCAGTGGCGTCAGACGGACCAGTAGCAGTGGCGTCAGACGGACCAGTAGCAGTGGCGTCAGACGGACCAGTAGCAGTGGCGTCAGACGGACCAGTAGCAGTGGCGTCAGACGAACCAGTAGCAGTGGCGTCAGACGGACCAGTAGCAGTGGCGTCGAACAGACCAGTAGCAGTGGCGTCGAACAGACCAGTAGCAGTGGCGTCGAACAGACCAGTAGCAGTGGCGTCGAACAGACCAGTAGCAGTGGCGTCAGACGGACCAGTAGCAGTGGCGTCAGACGGACCAGTAGCAGTGGCGTCAGACGGACCAGTAGCAGTGGCGTCAGACGGACCAGTAGCAGTGGCGTCAGACGGACCAGTAGCAGTGGCGTCAGACGGACCAGTAGCAGTGGCGTCAGACGAACCAGTAGCAGTGGCGTCAGACGGACCAGTAGCAGTGGCGTCGAACAGACCAGTAGCAGTGGCGTCGAACAGACCAGTAGCAGTGGCGTCGAACGGACCAGTAGCAGTGGCGTCGAACGGACCAGTAGCAGTGGCGTCAGACGGACCAGTAGCAGTGGCGTCAGACGGACCAGTAGCAGTGGCGTCAGACGGACCAGTAGCAGTGGCGTCAGACGGACCAGTAGCAGTGGCGTCAGACGAACCAGTAGCAGTGGCGTCAGACGGACCAGTAGCAGTGGCGTCAGACGGACCAGTAGCAGTGGCGTCGAACAGACCAGTAGCAGTGGCGTCGAACAGACCAGTAGCAGTGGCGTCGTACAGACCAGTAGCAGTGGCGTCAGACGGACCAGTAGCAGTGGCGTCAGACGGACCAGTAGCAGTGGCGTCAGACGGACCAGTAGCAGTGGCGTCAGACGAACCAGTAGCAGTGGCGTCAGACGAACCAGTAGCAGTGGCGTCGAACAGACCAGTAGCAGTGGCGTCGGACAGACCAGTAGCAGTGGCGTCAGACGGACCAGTAGCAGTGGCGTCGAACAGACCAGTAGCAGTGGCGTCAGACGGACCAGTAGCAGTGGCGTCGGACGGACCAGTAGCAGTGGCGTCGAACAGACCAGTAGCAGTGGCGTCAGACGGACCAGTAGCAGTGGCGTCGGACGGACCAGTAGCAGTGGCGTCGGACGGACCAGTAGCAGTGGCGTCAGACGGACCAGTAGCAGTGGCGTCGGACGGACCAGTAGCAGTGGCGTCGAACAGACCAGTAGCAGTGGCGTCGGACAGACCAGTAGCAGTGGCATCGGACAGACCAGTAGCAGTGGCGTCGGACAGACCAGTAGCAGTGGCGTCGAACAGACCAGTAGCAGTGGCGTCGGACAGACCAGTAGCAGTGGCGTCAGACGGACCAGTAGCAGTGTCATCGGACAGACCAGTAGCAGTGGCATCGGACAGACCAGTAGCAGTGGCGTCGGACGGACCAGTAGCAGTTGCGTCGAACAGACCAGTAGCAGTGGCGTCGAACGGACCAGTAGCAGTGGCGTCGGACAGACCAGTAGCAGTGGCGTCGGACGGACCAGTAGCAGTGGCGTCGAACAGACCAGTAGCAGTGGCGTCGGACAGACCAGTAGCAGTGGCGTCGGACGGACCAGTAGCAGTGGCATCGAACAGACCAGTAGCAGTGGCGTCGAACAGACCAGTAGCAGTGGCGTCGGACAGACCAGTAGCAGTGGCGTCGAACAGACCAGTAGCAGTGGCGTCAGACGGACCAGTAGCAGTGGCGTCGGACGGACCAGTAGCAGTGGCGTCGGACGGACCAGTAGCAGTGGCGTCAGACGGACCAGTAGCAGTGGCGTCGGACGGACCAGTAGCAGTGGCGTCGAACAGACCAGTAGCAGTGGCGTCGGACAGACCAGTAGCAGTGGCATCGGACAGACCAGTAGCAGTGGCGTCGGACAGACCAGTAGCAGTGGCGTCGAACAGACCAGTAGCAGTGGCGTCGGACAGACCAGTAGCAGTGGCGTCAGACGGACCAGTAGCAGTGTCATCGGACAGACCAGTAGCAGTGGCATCGGACAGACCAGTAGCAGTGGCGTCGGACGGACCAGTAGCAGTTGCGTCGAACAGACCAGTAGCAGTGGCGTCGAACGGACCAGTAGCAGTGGCGTCGGACAGACCAGTAGCAGTGGCGTCGGACAGACCAGTAGCAGTGGCGTCGAACAGACCAGTAGCAGTGGCGTCGGACAGACCAGTAGCAGTGGCGTCGGACAGACCAGTAGCAGTGGCGTCGGACAGACCAGTAGCAGTGGCGTCGGACAGACCAGTAGCAGTGGCGTCGGACAGACCAGTAGCAGTGGCGTCGAACAGACCAGTAGCAGTGGCGTCGGACAGACCAGTAGCAGTGGCGTCGGACAGACCAGTAGCAGTGGCGTCGAACGGACCAGTAGCAGTGGCGTCGAACAGACCAGTAGCAGTGGCGTCGGACAGACCAGTAGCAGTGGCGTCGAACGGACCAGTAGCAGTGGCGTCGAACAGACCAGTAGCAGTGGCGTCGGACGGACCAGTAGCAGTGGCATCGAACGGACCAGTAGCAGTGGCGTCGGACAGACCAGTAGCAGTGGCGTCGGACGGACCAGTAGCAGTGGCGTCGAACAGACCAGTAGCAGTGGCGTCGGACAGACCAGTAGCAGTGGCGTCAGACAGACCAGTAGCAGTGGCGTCGGACAGACCAGTAGCAGTGGCATCGGACAGACCAGTAGCAGTGGCACCGGACGGACAGGTTGTGGTGGCGTCAGAATGGCCAGTTGCGGCTGCTGAAGTTGTGTCGTCGGACGGACCCGTTGTGGCGACGTCGGATGACCCAGTTGCAGCTGCCGAAGTTGCGGCAGTTGGTCGATTATTCTGTCATGCTGGTATCAAGGATCGGTAGACATACACAGGAATGTGTAATAGCGTTTTTTACTTAGCCCAAATTACGGTGTGCCGTGTTGAGGCATGGGGATGAAGAACAAAGAAACACGTAACAAAAACACAGGGTTGAAACCCAAACAAAAGAGTGAGGAGCACCTCAAATAAATAATACAGGGGACGAGACCTTACATCTGCGCAATCCACAATGGCGCGAAAGCCAAAACACACAGCACAGGTACTCACACGCACCAATGGACATTGTAACCATAATCGACAGCCCAATGGAAAAACAAAGGGCACACTTACACAAGTACTAATCAGTGGGAACAGGGGACAGGTGTGCGTAATGAAAGTTCCGGAGGGATCCGTGACAAGTTGTGCATTCTTTTATGGGTCTTTGGGCACCAATGTTGAACTGGACTGTCAGTTGACTAACGGTAGACCGTTTGTTGCTCTGCACAATTTGTGTCAGCCTCCTTTGTCCTCTTTCATCAATGACCCGTTTTCTACCCCTGGTCTGACGTTGGCTGGACGTCCTTTTGGTGGTAGACCATTCCTGATAGACATGGAAAAATGTTGACCGTGAAAATCACAGCAGCGTTGCAGTTATTGACACACTCAAACCGGTGCATCTGGCACCTACAACTGTACCCTGTTCAAAGGCAGGGTAGCCTAGTGGTTAGAGTGTTGGACTAGTAACCGGAAGGCTGCAAGTTCAAACCCCGAGATGACAAGGTACAAATCTGTCGTTTTACCCCTGAACAGGCAGTTAGCCCCCTGAAAATAAGAATTTGTTCTTAACTAACTTGCCCGGTAAAATAAAAATAAGGCACCTAAATATTTTATCTTGCCATTCACCTTCTGAGTGGCACACATACCCAATCCATGTCTCAATTGTCTCAAGGCTTAAAAATCCTTCTTTAACTGGCCCTTTATCTCCACTGATTGAAGTGGATTGTAACAAGTGACATCAATAAGGCATCATAGCTTTCACCTGGATTCACCTGGTCAGTCTATGTCATGGAAACAGCAGGTGTTCATAATGTTTACCTGCGATTTACAATCACAGTGCTGTGAGAAGATACTCATGACATTCAAACTCATTAGAGGGACAGAAAGAGGGAGATGAAGAGAGAGAAATAAATAGACAGAAAGAGTGGGGAAGGAGAGTGAGAGGGAGAGGGGGGAGGGAGAAAAGGGAAGAGGTTGGGGGTAGAAGAGAGAGAGAGGGGCAAGGAGCGGGAGAGAGAGGGGGGTAAGAAAAATAGAGAGAGAGGGGGGCAGGGAGAGACTGGGGGGGTAGGAGAGAGCGAGGGCCAGGAAGGGGAAAGAGAAGGGAGTAGGAGCGAGAGAGAGAGAGGGGTGAGGAGGGGGAGAGAGAGGGGGGGTTGGAGAGAGAGAGGGGCAGGAAGGGGGAGAGAGAGGGGGGTAGGAGAGAGAGAGAGGGGGGGGGTAGGAGAGAGAGAGTGGCAGGAAGGGGGAGAGAGAGGGGGTAGGAGAGAGAGAGCGCAGTAATTAATGTTAAGTATTAAAACAGATGAATGTAATTGTCTTAATTGTAATTTCAAGCAGGGAGAGGAGATTGCCCAATTATGTAAATGTGGGATATGCTTCAGGAGGATGAGGACTAGGCATAATAATAAAGCCTTTACTTGTAGCACATGGTAAACATTTATTATGAAACATAAACACACGTAAACACACACGCACGCACGCACGCACACACACACCCACACACACACAAATCAAATCAAATCAAATTGTATTTGTCACATACACATGGTTAGCAGATGTTAATGCGAGTGTAGCGAAATGCTTGTGCTTCTAGTTCTGACAATGCAGTGATAACCAACAAGTAATCTAACTAACAATTCCAAAACTACTGTCTTATACACAGTGTAAGGGGATAAAGAATATGTACATAAGGATATATGAATGAGTGATGGTACAGAGCAGCATACAGTAGATGGTATCGAGTACAGTATATACATATGAGATGAGTATGTAGACAAAGTAAACAAAGTGGCATAGTTAAAGTGGCTAGTGATACATGTATTACATAAGGATGCAGTCGATGATGTAGAGTACAGTATATACGTATGCATATGAGATGAATAATGTAGGGTAAGTAACATTATATAAGGTAGCATTGTTTAAAGTGGCTAGTGATATAATATAATTTACATCATTTCCCATCAATTCCCATTAAAGTGGCTGGAGTTGGGTCAGTGTCAATGACAGTGTGTTGGCAGCAGCCACTCAATGTTAGTGGTGGCTGTTTAACAGTCTGATGGCCTTGAGATAGAAGCTGTTTTTCAGTCTCTCGGTCCCAGCTTTGATGCACCTGTACTGACCTCGCCTTCTGGATGATAGCCGGGTGAACAGGCAGTGGTTCGGGTGGTTGATGTCCTTGATGATCTTTATGGCCTTCCTGTAACATCGGGTGGTGTAGGTGTCCTGGAGGGCAGGTAGACCTCACTACCCTCTGGAGAGCCTTACGGTTGAGGGCGGAGCAGTTGCCGTACCAGGCGGTCATACAGCCCGCCAGGATGCTCTCGATTGTGCATCTGTAGAAGTTTGTGAGTGCTTTTGGTGACAAGCTGAATTTCTTCAGCCTCCTGAGGTTGAAGAGGCGCTGCTGCGCCTTCTTCACGACGCTGTCAGTGTGAGTGGACCAATTCAGTTACTCTGTGATGTGTATGCCGAGGAACTTAAAACTTGCTACCCTCTCCACTACTGTTCCATCGATGTGGATAGGGGGGTGTTCCCTCTGCTGTTTCCTGAAGTCCACAATCATCTCTTTAGTTTTGTTGACGTTGAGTGTGAGGTTATTTTCCTGACACCACACTCCGAGGGCCCTCACCTCCTCCCTGTAGGCCGTCTCGTCGTTGTTGGTAATCAAGCCTACCACTGTTGTGTCGTACGAAAACTTGATGATTGAGTTGGAGCGTGCGTGGCCACGCAGTCGTGGGTGAACAGGGAGTACAGGAGAGGGCTCAGAACGCACCCTTGTGGGGCCCCCGTGTTGAGGATCAGCGGGGAGGAGATGTTGTTGCCTACCCTCACCACCTGGGGGCGGCCCGTCAGGAAGTCCAGTACCCAGTTGCACAGGGCGGGGTCGAGACCCAGGGTCTCGAGCTTGATGACGAGCTTGGAGGGTACTATGGTGTTGAATGCCGAGCTGTAGTCGATGAACAGCATTCTCACATAGGTATTCCTCTTGTCCAGGTGGGTTAGGGCAGTGTGCAGTGTGGTTGAGATTGCATCGTCTGTGGACCTATTTGGGCAGTAAGCAAATTGGAGTGGGTCTAGGGTGTCAGGTAGGGTGGAGGTGATATGGTCCTTGACTAGTCTCTCAAAGCACTTCATGATGACGGAAGTGAGTGCTACGGGCGGTAGTCGTTTAGCTCAGTTACCTTAGCTTTCTTGGGAACAGGAACAATGGTGGCCCTCTTGAAGCATGTGGGAACAGCAGACTGGTATAGGGATTGATTGAATATGTCCGTAAACACACCGGCCAGCTGGTCTGCGCATGCTCTGAGGGCGCGGCTGGGGATGCCGTCTGGGCCTGCAGCCTTGCGAGGGTTAACACGTTTAAATCTCTTACTCACCTCAGCTGCAGTGAAGGAGAGACCGCATGTTTTCGTTGCAGGCCGTGTCAGTGGCACTGTATTGTCCTCAAAGCGGGCAAAAAAGTTATTTAGTCTGCCTGGGAACAAGACATCCTGGTCCGTGACTGGGCTGGGTTTCTTCTTGTAGTCCGTGATTGACTGTAGACCCTGCCACATGCCTCTTGTGTCTGAGCCATTGAATTGAGATTCCACTTTGTCTCTGTACTGACGATTAGCTTGTTTAATAGCCTTGCGGAGGGAATAGCTGCATTGTTTATATTCGGACATGTTACCAGACACCTTGCCCTGATTAAAAGCAGTGGTTCGCGCTTTCAGTTTCACGCGAATGCTGCCATCAATCCACGGTTTCTGGTTAGGGAATATTTTTATCGTTGCTATGGGAACGACATCTTCGACGCACGTTCTAATGAACTCGCACACCGAATCAGCGTATTCGTCAATATTTTTATCTGACGCAATACGAAACATGTCCTAGTCCACGTGATGGAAGCAGTCTTGGAGTGTGGAGTCAGCTTGGTCTGACCAGCGTTGGACAGACCTCAGCGTGGGAGCCTCTTGTTTTAGTTTCTGCCTGTAGGCAGGGATCAGCAAAATGGAGTCGTGGTCAGCTTTTCCGAAAGGGGGGCGGGGCAGGGCCTTATATGCGTTGCGGAAGTTAAAGTAACAATGATCCAAGGTTTTACCACCCCTGGTTGCGCAATCGATATGCTGATAAAATTTAGGGAGTCTTGTTTTCAGATTAGCTTTGTTAAAATCCCCAGCTACAATGAATGCAGCCTCCGGATAAATGGTTTCCAGTTTGCAAAGAGTTAAATAAAGTTTGTTCAGAGCCATCGATGTGTCTGCTTGGGGGGATATATACGGCTGTGATTATAATCGAAGAGAATTCTCTTGGAAGATAATGCGGTCTACATTTGATTGTGAGGAATTCTAAATCAGGTGAACAGAAGGATTTGAGTTCCTGTATGTTTCCTTCATCACACCATGTCTCGTTAGTCATGAGGCATACGCCCCCGCCACTCTTCTTACCAGAAAGATGTTTGTTTCTGTCGGCGCGATGCGTGGAGAAACCCGTTGGCTGCACCGCATCGGATAGCGTCTCTCCAGTGAGCCATGTTTCCGTGAAGCAGAGAACGTTACAGTCTCTGATGTCCCTCTGGAATGCCACCCTTGCTCGGATTTCGTCAACCTTGTTGTCAAGAGACTGGACATTGGCAAGAAGAATGCTAGGTAGTGGTGCGCGATGTGCCCTTTTTCGGAGTCTGACCAGAAGACCGCCTCGTTTCCCTCTTTTTCGGAGTCGTTTTCTTGGGTCACTGCATGCGATCCATTCCGTTGTCCTGTTTGTAAGGCAGAACACAGGATCCGCGTCGCGGAAAACATATTCTTGGTCGTACTGATGGTGAGTTGACGCTGATCTTAAATTCAGTAGTTCTTCTCGACTGTATGTAATGAAACCTAAGATGACCTGGGGTACTAATGTAAGAAATAACACGTAAAAAAACAAAAAACTGCATAGTTTCCTAGGAACGCGAAGCGAGGCGGCCATCTCTGTCGGCGCCGGAAGTTACACGCACACACACACACACACACACACACACACACACACACACACACACACACACACACACACACACACACACACACACACACACACACACACACACACACACACACACACACACACACACACACACACACACACACACACACACACATACATACTCCAGGACTACAGTACAGTGGTTCCATTGGATTGTGGTATTCTGCTCCCCTGTGTTGTCCTTTGTTCCCTCTGCAGTATGGAAGAGAATAAACTAGATAGTATGGGAGAGAATAAACTAGATAGTATGGAAGAGAATAAACTAGATAGTATGGGAGAGAAGAAACTAGATAGTATGGGAGAGAAGAGAGAAGAAACTAGCTAGTATGGGAGAGAAGAGAGAAGAAACTAGCTAGTATGGGAGAGAAGAGAGAAGAAACTAGCTAGTATGGAAGAGAAGAGAGAAGAAACTAGCTAGTATGGGAGAGAAGAGAGAATAAACTAGCTAGTATGGGAGAGAAGAGAGAATAAACTAGCTAGTATGTGAGAGAAGAGAGGATAAACTACCTAGTATGGGAGAGAAGAGAGAAGAAACTAAGATAGTATGGGAGAGAAGAGAGGATAAACTAGCTAGTATGGGAGAGAAGAGAGGATAAACTACCTAGTATGGGAGAGAAGAGAGGATAAACTAGCTAGTATGGGAGAGAAGAGAGAAGAAACTAAGATAGTATGGGAGAGAAGAGAGGATAAACTACCTAGTATGGGAGAGAAGAGAGAATAAACTAGCTAGTATGGGAGAGGAGAGAGAATAAACTAGCTAGTATGGGAGAGAACAGAGATGAAACTAGATAGTATGGGACAGAAGAGAGAAGAAACTAGATAGTATGGGAGAGAAGAGAGTAGAAACTAGATAGTATGGGAGAGAAGAGAGTAGAAACTAGCTAGTATGGGAGAGAAGAGAGAATAAATTGGCTGGTATGGGAGAGAAGAGCAAATAAACTAGATAGTATGGGAGAGAAGAGAGTAGAAACTAGATAGTATGGGAGAGAAGAGAGAAGAAACTAGCTAGTATGGGAGAGAAGAGAGAAGAAACTAGATAGTATGGGAGATAAGAGAGAAGAAACTAGCTAGTATGGGAGAGAAGAGAGAAGAAACTAGCTATTATGGGAGAGAAGAGAGAAGAAACTAGCTAGTATGGGAGAGAAGAGAGAAGAAACTAGCTAGTATGGGAGAGAAGAGAGAATAAACTAGCTAGTATGGGAGAGAAGAGAGAATAAACTAGCTAGTATGGGAGAGAAGAGAGAATAAACTAGCTAGTATGGGAGAGAAGAGAGGATAAACTACCTAGTATGGGAGAGAA